>NW_006921669.1:742208-757118 GCF_000298275.1 Orycteropus afer afer
TGCCCAAGAACAGGATGTTGGAGCTTAACAACAACTTTCACTGATTTGCAATTGCCCAAAGCTCAGCCCTAGCTGGCCCAGTGCAGTTTCATTTATTGCCTGTCTGTGTAGATACTGAGTTTCTGGCCTAGAAGGATTGGAACCAAAAAGATGTAGAGAAAACCTCACAGGACCAGAGAAAAGAGGCCCCACTTTCTTATGGTCATGGCAGCAGCTTCTTTAGAGATTGTCTAATGAAGAGTTTTGTCAGCATGACCTCTAGGACAGTAGGCCTCTCCTCTAGGACTACTTAGTAGGCTGAGGCCAGAAGTTCTCATGCTGGTTTCACAACAGTGGACTCTCTCCTTTACAAATGACTCCTTTAGAGCTACACTATGGAGTCAGGCCCTTGATTCATGATGAACCCATGATACCCCCATGACTGGTCGCAAATCAGACCACTGAGATCAACACAGTTTTCAATGGCTGATTTTCAGACGTAGATCACTAGGCTTTTCTTCCTGGTCCATCTTAGCCTGGGAGCTCCCCTGAAACCTGTTTAGCAGTATAGCAACACAAAAACCTCTACCGACAGATGGGTGGTGACTGTGCAACAGATTCATTGGCTGGGAATCAAAGCTAGGTCTTTCACATGGAGGGTGAGAGTGTTTTCCACCGAATCACCAATGCCCCCATTGGAAAAGGTGAACATCTCAGGGCCTCAGGATAGCCACCAAAGCTGGTATAAACACACGTCCTTACTCTTTTCTCCTGATTTTTCCTTCAGTGACATCTGCTCTTTGTTTTCTCTCATTTTAAATGTTTTCCAACACATCATGTTTAGTGAGGTGTTTAAGACAGACTGAGACATGCCGTTGGAAGCAGTGTTTTATAGCACAGTTTGTACACTAGTTTATTGCCAAATTAAAATAAAGATGTAATCTGGCAGACTCAGCCTGCTGCTAAACCTTTCTTGGGTGGTTTCCTGTATTGAGGCAAGTAGCAGAAAACTAGCAACAAAAAAAAAAAGACTCTATCTCCTTTCTCCTGCCTGCCCACCTTCCAAAGGCAACAAGAAGAATAAACACAATGATTAGTAAGTATGTCTTCTACTGAAATTACAGAAAGAAAAAAGAAAACGGAAGCAAGATGATGATGTTTCTATAATAAATGCTGTGGAATTCTTTCTAGTGTCCACTCAAGAAGGGATGAACTGTTGCTTTAGAAGAAGTCTAAGGACCGTGACTTTCCATGTCTAGTATCCCTCTGCCAATTTGACATGGTATTTCCATCAGGGCTATAATGTTTTTATAATGTTTATATTTTTCTGAAAATTCCAGAACTTCTCACAAGAGCATAGGGTTGCATAGATCCTTCAGAGGCCAAGCATTCTAACTCCTATTTCTACTCTGGTTAAGTCCAGGGTCAGGACCCCCTAAGTAGCCAGGCTACATCTATAATAACTTTGAGTAGAAAAAGGCTCCCAACCTTTTCCCTCAGTCATTCATTCTAGCTATGCCTGAGTAGCTGGATGCCCGTTCAAGAGAGCTTTTTCCTCTTGGCAACCACACAGGTGTTGAGTGTCACAAATAAACCTCTCCCTCTAAAGAGAAAGATTAAAACATCAAAACATCCTGATTTTATGGATTCTGAGAACATGTGGCCATAGATATTTCTTCCTGATTGAAAGCAACTCCCCCACCCCTTTTAAATCTGGCCTCCCATGGAAATGATGGCCAGTAAAACCCTATCCAGGGCCAGAAATGACAATCTGCTCAGCAAAACTCTCTGTGTCCCTTAAAATGCTCGCATCAAAAGGCCTTCACCTGGATATTTAGGCATCAGAGATAAAATGGGGTTGGAGCAGAGCACTGCAGCCCACATGAGTTATACCCAGAGTCTATCAGCTCCAACTCCAAAGTTCCCTTAGTGGTGCAAACAATTAAGCGCTCAACCACAAGCCAAAAGGTTGATGGTTCAAACCTACTCAGAGGCTTCTTTGGAAGACAGGCTTAGTGAAGACAGGCTTTGAAAACCTTAGGGAACATTTGTATTCTGCACAGATGGGATCGTCATGACTTGAAATCAACTCAATGACAACTAAGAACTACAACGAGTCTGAAAGAGGGAGATTATGTCTGAAAAGACAAAGGAGGCAAACAAGCAAAAAGAGAAGAGGTGACTTTTTTCACAGGTGGGGTTGAAATGAGTTGCCACCTCAACATAGTATTAAGAGATGGGACCTTTTGCCTGAGGACTCTGTTCACCAGAATTTGATGTGAAACAGCACCCCAGAGTGAATCCTAGCACTAGGGCTCAGATCTTAGTTGGGATTTCTGGAGCAGCAGCAGCAGTAACAAGTCTTACAGAAAACTTGATGAGTAATACTTCTACGGAAGAATAAATGTTCCCTGGGAAAATCCAGTTATTGCTTGGCCAGCAGCAGCTTGGGGCCTCCTTAGTGCCCAGAACTGCATCTCATCAGTGCTAAAAGCTCCACGAGTCATGGGTGATTGCCAGCTATTAATTCCATATCACTGGCCCACCTGAGTGACCATAGCCCCTCTCAACTTGACTTCCAGCCAACACCATCAGCTAATGTCTCCTCGGATGGCTGGTACCCGCTCCCCTCCCAGCTCATGCCCCACTTCTTAATCTGTGATTCAAAGCCTTGCGATACTGAGCTCTTCTCTGACCCACACTCAGATTAGCAGGTTATGCACAAGTTTCCCCCACCATGTTTTCTCCTTCATTCTCTCCCAGAGAAAAAGAGAAGTTGGCAAAAAGATTGGCTTGTGCCCACCTGTTAATGAGAAGATACCACTTCCAAGAATGACAGAGCAACCACATTTCATATGAGGCTTTATTCCATTCATAGAATGTCCATATGTGACAGAAGTTAGTCATTTTTTCTTTGAGAAAACTGAATACCTCTCAGAGTTTTGGTTCCTTAACTACAGAAAAAAGACTTAAAAGCCCCTTCCAGACTTGAAAGCGACAGGATTTCTTGGAACTGGGGTCACAAAGGAGCCCTGGTGGTGCAGTGGTGAAAGCACGTGGCTGCTAAATGAAGTGTCAGTCATTCAAACCTACCAGCTGTTCTGCAGGAGAAAGATGTGGTAGTCTGCTTCCACAAATATTACAACCTTGGGGACCTATGGAGCAGTTCTACCCTATTCTGCAAGGTGTCAGAACCACTGGGAGAGTACCCTAATTGTTCCTCTTGCTTTTGGCCTTGTATTTGACAGTGCATCAGACTAACCCTTGTAACTTATAGCTCTGAGCACATCACTTCCCAGTTCAAAAATTTTTAAAGGTGCCTATTTAGGAAAACATAAATGCTCTTGCCTAGAATTCAAAGCAGCGAAGATTAGGTTTCAAAATTCCCATCTCTACTCTAACCAGCTTTACCCAATTTCAGTTTCAGTCCAAGGGAAAAATTTACAACCTTGTAACATGTTTATTTGTATTTTAAGTTCAGGATTGTTTATGTCATTACTTTTCTGTCAAACATATCCAATCTCAACAGAACTCCTACACATTCATTAAGACCTGGGTGAAATAATTTCATAATACCTCATTTTGTAATACCTTCAGAGCAAAGAGATTGCTAGCTTTCATCTGCTGAAGTCTGTGCTACCAATTTCATATAATTCATCCAGCCAACTTTATTGGGTACCTATCATGTGTCAGTCAGATCACTGCCTATTTTTTTTTTTAACCTCTCTTAGAATACTGGTGAACTCATATATATTAATCTTGACTCCCCAGATGAATTGAAAGGTTCTTGATAGTTTTTTTTTTTCTTATGCCAATGGTGTACCATACAAAGTGTTTTACACAGACCTCCCTGAAGAAAAATAAAACAAACCCACTGCATTCAAAATGTAGCCTCATATTTGATTTTGCCCAATCTCATTGGTAGTATGTCTGCAATTATAATTACAATAGCATCTTTAAGGCACAAGAAGACAACTTTAACTACTGCTCACTGTTACTGGCTGAACTGAGGCTACAGCCCAGACATCCTAGTTTCCCAGGGCTGTCTGCTCTGCCACAGTGATTATGGGAGACACTGTTTGATGTGCTAGGATCTGAAGGGTTATATTTCTGGGCATCTCCTGTAGCAGAACTGCAAAGACGCATAGTTTTCACTTCATCTGGTAAATATGGTCCTCACCATGCCTCTAGCATCAAGGGAAAAAAAAAAAAAAAAAATGAACCAACTGTCGAATAAAATACAATAACTCTGTGGATTAAACTACTAATTCTCTATGTTCTGAGCCACTCAGCCCTTGCTTCTACTAACTGCACCCACCTGGACCAGACGCTCCGTGGCCTGACTCCAGGAATGAAATTGTACATTCTGCTGAAAGGGTAGCCAGATTGCTCAAGGGGAAAAATACTAATTGCAAATCCTTTCTATTTTTAGGCTTAATGTACATTTTATTTGGCAGTAAGGGCAGCATGAATAAAACTCCAATCCTAAGAATTATAATTTGTTTCTTCCAAAATGTTCACATCAGTGGTGACTTTGGGATGTTGCTTATACCACAGCCTTGCCTTCTGGATGGCAGTCCCACCAGCCCAAACAGATAAAACCTTTGAATATCCTCTCAGGCATGTAAGCCCAATATTTCTTTAAATACATGTAAGTAGAACTATCAGAATGACTTGACTAAATGATACATTTCATAAAAAGCATTCCAACTTTTCACACATTTCTCCTTTTGCTTTTATGGCCAGAGTTTCTCTCATGTTTTTCTATGTTTATTTTGCCTCTCTTATTTTTAATTTAATTTAATTTAATTTAATTTGCTATTTGTAGCTTTATATTGTACCTCTGAATACAAATGTTTCTTAAAGTAGAGAGTATACATATTTCATGGAGTAGATAAAGTATACAGTATCATTTATAGTATACCATATATACTATAAATGATACTGTATACTTTATCTACTCCATGAAATATGCGGCACATAACAACAAATATATATATCATAAGATAATCTCACTAAATGCTTTTTAAGAAGTAGACTTCAAGAACTTCAACCCAACCACCAAGAGAAGAAGAATCCAGATTTTTGAATAAATGTTAGGTATGTACATTACTATTTCTCTGGCTGCTTCTCTCATCACCCCTGATTAGTATTGTTAACTTGTTTAAGGTCATGCTTCCCTGTGAGTGTGTGAGCAAAGCTATGCATCCTTCACCCCCAAAAATGATCACCTGTAGATTATATGTGAAACTCTGTCTTGAATTCTGTGTGAGAGGGAAAAGGGCCCTCGTTACCTGAAGCATCTAGATTAAAAACTATTTCTCCACAGTGTCTCTGCCAATCTAACTTTCATTTCTTATGCTGTTTCAGACATTCACATAGCTCAAGTCAGCATCCTAAGGTCTTCCTTTCTCCTAAGACCCCTTCCTTGCACACTTGGCATAGAATTCAGGCTAATGCACTGAACAAAAATAATCACTGAGAAGAAATGAAGAGATGATTAACTAACTGTACTGCAGTCAACTGGACAGCCATGGGATTGGTTTTGGATTGGTTTTATTTCCCCCTGAAGAACCACAGTCTCAAGCAGGGTGAGAAGGCTCACCTTTTGGTCCTGACTGTAGGCCAGAATCCAGTCTTCTTGCTTGGGGTGGAAAAGCAAGCTCTGGATGTAGAAGTTCAGCCGGTACTTTTGATAGGTTGCTCCTTCGTCTGAGCTGATCAACAAGCTGCTCTCAATCTCCGGATCTGTGAGTAACATAATCTGCAGAAAAGAATTGTTGGGAAAAAGAAGACCACAGAAAGTTAAGTTTACAAATTTACAAAACTTGAAAATGGGCTAAAATTTTTACAAGGGAGGTGCAAAAGGTAGGCAACGAATGCATGGCTAAGCAAAGATTTTGACTCTGTCCACTTAATTCTCCTACCTTGGACCAATGCCGTGAAACCATTTTCACTAAGAAATGAAGGAGGAAACACGGGGAATGTTCTGGTTCCCTAGTGCCACTCTGACAAGAATATACCACAAAAGGGATGGCCTTGACAAACAGGAGTTTAATCTCTTAGTTTGGAGGCTTTAAGTTCAAGTTCAAAGTGCCAGGCTCTAGGGGCTGGGTGAAAGCCCCTCAACCTTGGGGTCCAGCTCTGCCTCCTGTTCCCAGCCCACCAGAGCTAGAGGTGTTTCTTCACTTAGACAGCTGCTAGCTGCTGAGGCTGAGAAGCCGCAAGGTTGACAAGTAAAAAGGCACAGTCCCGATGTTACCAAACCACACGGCAGGCCATTAACTTAAGTCCATTTTAAGTCCCAAGGTCAGCAGAGCATAGCAGGCTGCTGAGCAATGACACAGCTACATGGAGGGTCCAAGCTTGCCATAGACTAGAGACCATTCCCAAGGCTTCTCCTTATATATAGGAAGCAGACCACATCCCAAAAAGCAGCTACTCAGCTGCTTGTGGTAGATCCCACCATGGAGTTGATTGCCAGTCTCCTCATGGGGATTAACGACCACCAGCTTCCCAGCCACTCAACCAGGCCCAGCCAAGTTGACACACTAACATAACCATGACAGGGAAGAAGTAGAGGCCTGTTTTCTATTCTCTTCTGTAGAATTCCTTATTTCATTCTAAGGCATTTGGATTCTCTAGTGCTGCTCTAACAGAAAATACCACAAGTAGATGGCTTTAGCAAACAGACTTATTCTCTTACAGTTTGTTGTTGTTGTTGTTATGTGCCGTCGAGTCAGACCCGACTCATAGAAACACCTCCTTGGGTTTCCGACTTGATATCACTATGGAAATAGATTGCCCAACCTTCCTTCTGAGGATGGCTGGTGGGTTTGAACCGCCAGCCTTCTGGTTAGCAGTCAAGTGCCTTAGGCACTACACTACCAGAGTTAGGAGGTTAGAAGTTCAAGTTCAAACTGCCAGCTCTAGGGGTGGGGTAAAGGCCCCTTGACTTTGGGCTTCAGCTCCACCTCTTACTCTAGGCCCACTGGAGTTGGGGGCATCTTTTAACTCAGGCAGCTGCTGGCTACTGAGGCTGACAAACCCAAAGTTGACAAGTAAAATAGCACAGTCCCAAGATTATCAAGAAACATGGCAGGCCACTAGTTCAAGTTCAGAAACAGTTCCAAGATGTGCAGACAACACGGCAAGCCACTTAATGATAACTCAGACAAACACAGGATCCAAACGTGCCAAGAAGCTTTCTCAATGCTGCTTCTTATATACTGGAAGCAGACCATATCCGTAAGGCAGCTACTCAGTCGTTCATAGTAGATCCCACCATCAAGTTTATTACCAGTATCATTATGAGGAATCACTATATCCAGCTGCCCAGCCACTCAAAATGAGGCCCAGCCAAGTTAACACATAAATTTAACTACCACATGTGATTTCCTTAATCTGGAATATATTATACTGTTCCCTTAGGGGTCGCTATGAGTCGGAAATGACTCGACGGCACTTAACAACAACAACAACAACTTAGCCTCAATCCTCCTTCCTACTAGGTCTGGTCTTCTGTTCATCTTGAGAAGATAAATAGCAACATTTGACACAGTCTGTGTGGTATGGTAGAAACAGAGAGAGGATGAAAATCAATGTGTTTTCTTCTACTTTTAAGCCCTTTTATTCTATGTTGACAATCTTCTATATACCAACCTGAGCCTGATTTTCTGAGTCTTGAGTTAAAAACTGGGCTCTCAAAAGGGTTCTCTGGGAACTGTACAAAGGCTTCTTCACAGTGGGAATGACTGTCTCTCTCCACTGAAGAACAATCACCCAATGTTGCTCCATTTTGTCCCTGTTCCCCATATAACCTTCTACCTTATGATACATTTTCACAATTTTGTTTCTTGTCCATAATCCTTCCTATTAGAACCCAACTCTGTGAGAATAGGGATATTTGTCTGTTATGTTCATAGGTGTATACCTAGCATCTACACTAAAGCTCAGCATGTATTATATATGAAATAAATCCTAGTAAATGTCAAGAGAATGAATGAATGAAGGTAAAGAGGTTGCAGGGTAGTCAAGTGGCCTTAGATGTCTAGAAAAGTTTGAGGAGATATAAATGAGAGTTACATAAAGAGAGTTGTAGGAGAGGGCATGTTTATATGGTTGTTGTTTTTATTGTTAGGGGCCATAGAGTTGTTTGGAGTCATAGCGAATTCTGCACAACAGAACAAAACACTGCCCAGTCCTGTGGCATCCTCATAATTGTTGCTATGTTTGAGCCCATCATGGCAGCCACTGCACCAATCCATGTCACTGAAGGTCTTCCCCTTTTTTGCTAACCATCAACTTTAGCAAGGATGATGTCCTTGTATTGGATGGATGTCCTCCAGGAACTGTGCCTCCTGACGACACGACCAAAGTGTGGGAGGGAAAGCCTTACCATCCTCACTTCTCAGGAGCACTCGAGCTGTATTTCCTTCGAGGTAGATTTGTTTGCTCTTCTGGAAGGCCACGGTATATTTAATGTTCTTTGCCAACACCATCATTCAAGGCGTGTATCCTTCTTTGGTCTTCCTTGTTCATTTCTCAGCTGTTGCATGCATGTGAGGTGATTGAAAATTTCATGGCTTGGGTCAGGTGCACCTTCATCCTCAAAGGGATAACTTTGCTCTTCAACATATTCAAGAGATCTTTTGCAGTAGACTTGCACAATGCAATATGCTATTTGATTTCTCAATCAAATGCCTCCAGGGGCATTGACCGTGGATCCCAGTAAAATGAAATATTTGACAAATTCAGTCTTTTTTCAGTTTAGCACAATGTTGCTTATTGGTCCAGTTTTGTGGATTTTTTTTTTTTTTTTTTTTTAATGTTGAAGTGTAACCCATACTGTGGTCTTCGAAGTTCATCAGTAAGTGCTTCAAGTCCTCTGTGCTTCCAGCAAGAAAGGGTGTGTCAGCTGCATTTCTCAGGTTGGAAATGAGACTTCCTCCAATCTTGATGCCATGATCTTCTTCATACAGTCCAGCTCCTCAGATTATTTTCTCAGCATACAGATTGAATAAATATGGAGCAAGGATCCAAACCTGACACACACCTTTCCTGATTTGAAATCATGTAGTATTTCCATGTTCTGTCTTCTTGGTCTACATACAGGTTCCTCATGAACACAATTATGTGTTCCAGAATTCTCATTCTTCAAAATGTTATCTGTAATTTGTTATCTTCCACAAAGTTGAAGCCCTTTGCATAGTCAATAAACACAGGTCAGCATCTCTTCTATCACTTTGTTGTATTTTGGTGGTTTGTGTGTTGCTGAGATGCTGGAAGGTACACCACTGGTATTTCAAGTACCAGCAGGATCACCTGTGGTGGACAGCTTTCAGAGGTGCTTTGACACTAAGACAGACTAGGAAGAAGGACGTCACAGTCTACTTCTGAAAAACTGGCCACTGAAAACTTTATGAATAGCAGTGGAACTGATACTAGTGATCGAAGATGAGGCACTCAAGATATGACTGGGGAGGAGCTGCCTCCTCAAAGTAGAAATAACCTTATAGAGTAAAGCTTTCATCATTATTGTTGGGTGCCAGCAAGTTGATGTCAACTCATAGCGATCCCACATGACAGAGTAGAACTGTCCCCTCAGAGTTTTCTTTATGAAAGAATCCCTGGTGGCACAGTGGTGTAACATGTAGCTGCTAACCAAAGAGTAAGACATTCAAACCTATGAACCACTCTACAGCTGAAAGGGGTAGAAGTCTGCTTCCATAAAGATGATAGCCTTGGAAATGCTATGGGGCAGTTCTGCTCTGTCCTGTAGGGTACTATGAGTTGCAATTGACTCCAAGGAAGCAGATTTGGTTTGGTTTATTCTTTACAGGAGCAGATTAGCAAGTCTTTGTCCAGTGGAAATTGTAAAAATTCAGCTTCAGATGTTTCCCCTCTCCGCCAGAGCGATGTGAATAACCCACAATAGGCGTGAGATGGAGGAGCTGCCCTGATAACTGTTTTTTATTCTCTCGCTTTATGACTCTAGGAATGTGTGATAAAGTACCTCATTCTTGAGTCTCTGCAGGTCTCCTTTCACTCCATCAAAGTGTGCACCTAATGTCTCCAGACAGGTGGCCTTAATGCTCTCCAGTGACTTTTCCCCCATCAACTTATTAATTGGCACTTTCTGAGTTTGGTTCGGAGAGGCATGAAAGATGTGCTTAATGTGTGGCTATATGAAGAGAAATCACTGCAGCCTGGGGTTTAAAAATTACCAGCCAAGGACGCTGCAGATCCAGAAATAGGAGAAATGGGGCGGGGGGGGCGGGCAACCCAGCCCTGTCATAAAAGAGCAGCACGCCTGGCAAACACATGGAGCTTTCTCAGGCATTTGGAGGCAATCATATTAAAACTTCCAAATAGTTAGGGCCATCTTTGAAAATGGTGTCCTGTCACTGCAAATGGCACATGAGAATCTGAACAAGACACACTTAGCCTGAACTGTGTTTACGTTACCCAGGATGACTTCAAGGTCCCTTGCTGTCTTTCAACCTCTCCTTCTAGAAGAAAGGGAGCTCTGGTAGCATAGTGGCTATGGCACTTGACTGCTAACCAGAAGGCTGGCGGTTCAAACCCACCAGCCACTCCTCGGAAGGAAGATGGGGCAATTTACTTCTGTGGTGATACTGCCTCGGAAACCCAAGAAGTCGGGTCCGACTCGATGGCACACAACAACAACAACAAATCTAGAAGAAAAGAAAAGGGATGTGGTGGAGTGAGGGGGCGCTGTGGCTGTCAACTGCAGCCTGGACAAAATGGAAAGTTTACATGAAATTGGAGACTAATTGCCTCTCATATCAGGTTCCAATGAAGCTATTGCCCACAAGCTATAAAGTCTGACAAAGTTATGGGATTCTTTGCCTCATGGGCACCAAGTGGACAGTGTTCTCTCATTGGGCGGCTCACAACAACATAATCTGCTAAGTATAAACTCACAAGGCTCATTACAATCAATTGTATGTACCAAGCAAGAACGTTTAGATGGTCCCCAAATTCACAGGACTATTTCCAGGTGATTTCATATTTACTGGCACATAAGAGCTGTCATTTTTCAAAAAACAAATAAGCCATCAAATGATCATATTGCTTTGTGTCTCCACCCACAATTAACAATAATGTATAACAACCTCTTCACACCACCGCCAGAAAGTAATTTCCATAATAATATGAAGAGGCTCCATTTTATAGAATATCTATTGTCACAGGCAAACTGTTTTCCCCTCTGACTTTCTATTTCCCTGTTAACCAGAATATGTTTCCCTCTCTCCCGATGAGTACAGTCTCACCACCTGTTTCTACTGGCAGATTCATTAAAAAAAAAAAAAAAAAAAATAGGCTTACAGAATATCCACAAATCAAGATTATTATATCTGTCATGCTCCGTGTTATTTTTGATACTTATTTCTATTCTAGGTCACTGGACTGTACCTGTGAGACATTCAGCATCCAGGAGATACTGGTGGGGTGGGAGAGAAGAATAATTCAAATACTTTCAACAATATGATATTGAATACTGTATAAATAAAATTCCTGGCGTCTGTGACTACTCTTCTAGGGACTGAAAAAACACAGACCGAAATCTCCTCTTCTCTCTATAGCTCTCACCTGAAGTCCGCCATTGGGCATTTGGTATCTTGGCAATAATGGAGGCTAGTAGAAAAGTTCCCCTGCAAGATTTATAGATGTGTCTGCGCTATACAAACCTTCCAATGGTTCCTCCCTCAAATCTCCTCTCAAATCCACTCAAAACAAACAGGTTAGTCTGGATCCATTTCTGCTTAGCCATTTTTTATTGCACAAACAACTCTGTAAGCCCCCCAAATAAATTGCTCTTGACCCAATCACTCCAATGTATTAAACCATGTTTGAGCTTCCTTCTACTTCTTTGTCCGTATCTGTATATCATATCCCGGAGTGAGGTTTTTATTTTAATTTTTTTTTTACTTAAAATTATAGCCTCTAGGCATCTTCAACTGAGCCATAAACACACAAACACATGTACCACCTTCACACAAACCACTGTGTGTACTGTACTAAATCACAACCTTCATATTAATTGACTTATGATTGATATAGTAGTTGAAATATAATACACACTTACATTAATGCTTGCTAACTGAGTAAATAAAGATTTATTATTTCGGTATGAAATTCAAATTCTTTAGTAATTTTACTTCAAATGAGCTGAAGTGTGTCTTGTTATTTTGTAGGTTAAAAGAACTAAATACAGTAATAAATAAATACATAACTTAAGGAATACCTAAATAGAAAATGATTAATCTACTTAAGAAAAACTATGTAGAGTGACAGCTGCCATTGATGACCACTCTGAAAGAGATCACAATAAGAGGAAGCAGGTAGAGTGGGGTAAAATGTAGAACAAAAGTGAAAATCATAGAGAAGACTGGGCTTACTGGTCTGATGAAGACTGGTGGAACCCCAAGACTATGGCCCTTAGACACCCTTCAAGCTAGGAACTGAACTTAACTCCTGTGACTCAACTGGCAGGCAAATGAGAGACAGGGCTATAAGGTGAACGGTACCATCAGGAGGGTGCGCACTCATTAGAACAATCAAGCATATGAGATCGAGAGGAAAGCATTTGCCCAGGGATAAAGCTAGGAAGGTGGGAGTGGACAGGAAGGAAGGATGAAGGGAAGGGGTGGGCACAGGAGGTGGGAAGAATTCTGTCACAGGGTGGGCATTGCAATAAATGTCACAAACCAGAATGTATGTGGATTGTTGAATGGAAAACAGATTTCCTCTTTAAACTTTTATCCAAATCACAATTAAATAAAAGGAGAAGAAAAAGTAGGTATATATTCAATGTGATCTATTCTTTAAACACAGATGATGTCGTTTATAAGTGAAAAAGTCCTATGCTCTCAAACGGTCATTCCATTGGGAAATATTTTTTAAATATTAAGTTCAATTTAGTGAACACCCTTAAAAAATAAGGAAAAATGTAGAAGAACTGATGCATTCGGGGCAGTGTGTCATTCTGTTGTACATATGGTCACTATGAGTTGGGACTGACTTGACACCATCTAACAACAACATTCCCTACACGCGCCCAACAATGCCTACTTGTTGCCAGTTTCAGAACTGACTGTACTGAATTTTTTTGGCTAGTTTAGACTGTCTTCCCAGTCCTCTTGCTCTCAGATGAGTTTGAATAAATGGTGTTCTGCTATGATTAATCCTCTGCGTTCCTGACTATGACTGGAACAACAGAATGTTAGAAAGATTTTATAAAAGTCTTGAGTCTAAGCTTTGCACAGTTCCCGAAGTGAGCTATATACAAATGGAGGTCATTGTGTGCCTGGCACAAAGTTTGGTCCATATATCTTTTTAAATGAATAAATGAATGGATGAATGAATGATTGAGTCCTTTTCATCTCTCTCTTCTGCTGAATGCAGTGCACAGCCCCCTGCAACATTCAGAGGGCTAGTCCTCTTGAACAAAAAATACCCGCTGTTCTACTTGGAGGCAAGGAGAGTGAAGATGAGGGAAGTCTGCCTGTAACAGGAGAGTAATTATGCTCCATTCAGATCAACCCACAACTGATTAGAACCATTTTACCTATGCCTTGCAGGGTGTGTAGACTCACCACTGACTGCAGCCACAGATGAATTGTTTTCCAAAGAAAGTCAATAATGGTGACACAACTCACGCCACCCCACTCTAAGCAGTCATTCATCATCCACTTTGAGAGAACAAAGAAACTTTATTTGCTTTTCCTAGAGGTGACAAATGAACATGAAATGCAATTTATGGATCTCAAAGATGTCACCACTCCCCCCTTTGGGGGATTAGTTCTTCTGACAGTTCAGTGTCTTCAAAAATTAAATGCATCTTCATTCCCTTTGACTTGTACCAGATTCAACATATGGCTACTTGATGTAATTCTACTAATGGTTGGCAGACAGTATTATTATCTTTCCTGGTTTCTAGTGAGGACATTCTTCTCAGAGGAAAGCTGTTATATCCAGTTTCCCAAATTCTTTTCCTAGGTATGTTCTTGGAATTTCTCCATTTAGACATGGTGTACTTTAAAAGAGGAAGCTTCACCACCTCTGGGCATATACTTTCTTGAAATCATTTCTGTATTCCTAACACAAAATAATGTGTTTTGTGTGTTGAACATTATTCGTGCCTACTCTTTGTCATTCACGAGCTAGACTCAAGCAGTGGGAACGTGCTGTGGATATTCCTCTGCTTTGCTCAAGGGGTAACTCCACATGTTGATATCACAGGTGCATAATAAGTGCTTTTCATAATGATAATGACAGTGACAAAGAAAAACAGCAAAAGCAGCAATTGGGCACTCCAGTTGTCTACTCACTTTATTCAAACAACAAAAACACTTTTACGCATAAATAGTATAAGAGACTATTTGCGAATCTTTTGCCTCGACATTAAAAATGAATTAAGCAAAGTATAATCAGAGCAAGCAAACAATTTCTTGGCCAGTAGGAGTGAAAAGACTGCCTATTTCCAAAGTGGGCCGAGCATTAATTTATCCCAGATGGACTAAGGATGAGAACGATAAGTGCTTATCAACTGGCAACTCTTTGGAGGGCACAATTAGGGAAAGTCACACAGGATCCAAGAATGACTCAAGGAAAGGAAACTAGAGACTTACAAACAAGTGAGAGAAGGAGAGGGAGTTGATTAAATACAAGAATACTGTATCAAATATACACTGATGGAAATGAGTATGGAGAGACAGACCTGGTGCAACCACTTGTCCTAAATCCCACCCCTCCAGCAAACTTAGTGAAGCTCACCTAATGTACCACTCATGTTCCTTAAGACAGAGGAGGGTCAGTTAATGCTAAGAAGCCAAGAGAACATTTGGGCAATAGACTACCTATTTGGACTTGAAAGCTGATTTGATGAAAGTGCTGGGAAACTTT
>NW_006921669.1:758133-759449 GCF_000298275.1 Orycteropus afer afer
GTCAATGACATGAGACAAAGTATATGTGAACTGCTGTATGAAAAGTGAATTTACGCTGTAAATCTTCACCCAAATCAAAATAAAATTTAAATAAATAAATAAATAAATAAAGAGTTTATGCTGTGAGGTTACTTTTTAAATTGATGTATTTATTTATTTTTAATGAAGGCCCAAACACTTGGACTTTTGGGGGGAAAAAATAAAAGCTTTCAAAGAGCATATAATACAATTTACAATATAATACAATTTGTGCCCTTAACAGCCTTGTCAGAAGACCTTGCCCATAACTATTATTTGGAAAAATAATAATAATTCTATCAACGCTACTTTTGCTTAACCCTATATAGTACACAGGAGAAAAGCAAGGCTCACCAGGAATGACAACTTATGGATGGCCTGGTTATATTCCTTGGCAATCAATTCAAGAAAGAAAATTTATAGGAGATCTCATTTCTCATAGATCTCCTGAACACAAACCTTTCATTTTAGGCAAATTAGAGAAACTCTAAAATACTGTGAGTGGCACTGATCCTTTACAGAATAAACATATGTCTTCATACGGATGGGCTGATCTTCAGGGCAAAATATGAAGCTGCTATGGATGTGTTTTCCATAAAGGAGAGCTACGGCCAAATACAAACCTTACCCTTCATGAACTTATGCTGTGACCGAGAACATAAAATCATCATGAGACCTGAAATATCCATAATGTCTTGGGTTGTGTTAGAGAAGCATTCTAGTAAGGAAGACAGTGACTAAAATAGCTCCATAATAAAATGGGAATAGTTGATATTAGAATAGGCTACTGGGATAATGCAGGGAGCCATCCACTCTATCCATGAGCAGGTAGCATCTTTTTCCATAGGTCCTATCCTAGAATCACCTGAGAAGCTGCCAGAGCCCGTTGTCACATGAGAAGTACCCTATGAACAACTTTCTGCTAACCAGCAGAAGGCTGCTTGGTTCACAGATCTAGGATACATAGACAATATTTGATGTAGAAAGCTTCTGCATTAAAAGCAGCAGATGGAAAGAGCCTAATTAAAGAAAATAAGAACAGGTCAGTTCAATGGGCTGAACTGCATGCTGTCTTCCCATCCATGATGAAAGAACTGGAAAATGGTGAGAGCCAGTATGTTTGGATTTTTAATGATTCATGGGCAGTGGCCAATGTCCTGGCTATATGGTCAGACAAATGAGTGAAGGGAAATTGGACTATTAAGTGGACACCTGTATGGGGCATAGACCTATGGAAAGCACTCTGGGAATTTAGAGGGTGTATTACAGTAGGAGGGAGTTCTGGTAGCATAGTGCCT
>NW_006921669.1:760989-762221 GCF_000298275.1 Orycteropus afer afer
TGTACTGCCCATGTAACTCTCTATGTCTTTCTCATCCTCAATGCTGTACAAATGGGTGTCTTATGATGATAAGAATAGATACCCACTCTGGACTGGATTTTGCATATCCTACAACAGATTCAAATGCCAAAAACACATTTAAAAGGTTGGAACAAAAGACACTGTACCAATTTGGGTCACCAAATTGTATTTCCTCAAACCAAGGAATATATCTTACAACCCATAGGGTGCAGCAATGGGCCCATAAACATCATACTAAAAAGACATACCATATTACATACCACCCTTAGAGTAATGGTTTTGTACAGAATTGGAATGGGCAGTTAAAACATTTATTATCTAAAATGGGGGTAGAAAAAGGCATGAAGGACTGACTCACATGCCTTCATGAGTATGTGCTCACACTCAACTTGAGACAGGTAAAGGATATACCACCACTGGACAGATTTCTATGTTTCTCTGGGGGAGCTGGGGAGGAGGGCCTGGGGTAAGACACTGGTGTCACTTTACAGTTCCTTCCCATATCACCTGAAATAGCTGTTTTCCTAGTGGAAGCTGCAGTCCTGGGAGGGCTGCAGCTGTGTGTACCCGAAGTAGGGGTGACTCCTAACCAAGAGACTGTAATTAAACTCTTGAACTTGCACTTCAGAATTCCCAAGGCCCTGATGGGATGGACTATACCTTCCTCTGCTCCAGCAAAATCGGAGTTGACACTGAATACTGCTATACTGCCTAGTGGTTGAGACAGCCCACTAGTATTGTACCATTGTAACCCCACTCAACGTGAATGGGGATGGACTAAGGGAGAAGCACTTACTAGACTGGTCTTGCTACCAGCAGTTTGGACTGGCACAGCAGCTGAACTTGATTATCCTTTCCAAAGGGGAAAAGTTTGGGTAAATATAAACAAAAAATGGCAGAAGTAATAGCTGATGGTAAAGGAATGAATGAAAGGGTTATGCAGCAGAAGAAATCTAACATCATAGAGATACCTCAAGAGAGATTCAGAGCAAGGGAAGGGGCTTCTCTCAGTTAAATTTTACCAGAGGGCAGAGAGAGTGAAGATGAGACAAAATTTTGGAGAACCTGACCCAATCAGATGGGCACTTGCAGTAAACAAGAATGGCTGGTTCCTGAGTAAACTCATGCTTAGGACTCTTTGCCCTACTGAAGGACTAATTGTTAATGACTGTTTGGATGTGGTAAAATGATGGGGTGGGAGAAGTTAATCC
>NW_006921669.1:762686-769901 GCF_000298275.1 Orycteropus afer afer
TATCTATCAGTATGCGTGTGTGTGTTTCATTATCATTATTATTATTTTTTTAATTCCTAAGGTTATGGCCTCATTTTGGATTGAGTTGTCCATTATGTTAATGAGACAGGATTAGGGTGGGATGTATCTTGAGTCACTGCCTTACTAGAGGGTGTGACTCTAATTATGACCCACAGTTTCCCTGATTGTATGATCTGCACCCATTATAGATGAATGCTTTGGCAAAGTTCTCTTTATTGGTCCAGAATCTGGCTCATCTTCAACGCAGCACCAGTTCTTGGTACTTGAGCCAGCAGCTATTGTCTGACTTGATTCATCAGCTTCCACAGTCTTGTGAGCCAGAAGCCTGACATTTGCCTGCATATTTGGGTTTGTGCAACCATGTGAGTGAGGAGAATCCTTCAGACTTACACCTGACCCATGTTTTTGGGACATGTTAGTCTTTCCAACCATGTAAGCCATTTCACTGGTGGTTTGTGAGTTCTGTGAGACATTGCAGTGAATTACAGGACCCTAAAACAGAGGAAGAGTACTGAGGGGAAGAACAGTTGGTGTTAGAGATGATGGAGTGGTACAACAGTTTGGAAAAGTTGGACATTTGGGATATCTTTAACCTCCACCTCAAAGGGATCAGCCTTGTGCTAATTATCTAAAAAAAAAAAAAAAATTATTCATGCATGTACTCTTCTTCATAAACAAGAAAGGATGAGAGTGGGCTTAGTGAAGACCATGCATGTCATGAAAAGAAGGATATACCAGACCCTAATCATATGCTTCGCCACATGTATATCAGTTTGTTGTATTGTGGTGACTTGTATGTTGTTATGATGTTGGATCCTACATCACCAGTTAGTTAAATACCAGCAGGGTCACCCATGGGAGGCAAGTTTCTAGACTAAGATATAGCAGGAAGGAAGGTCTGAAAATCCACTTCCAAAAATTAGCCAATGAAAACCTCATGGATCACAACAGAACACTGTCCCATCTAGTGTGGAAGACGAGCCCCCTAGGTTGGAAGGCATACAAAAGCCCAGTGGCTGCAGCAATGAACCCCAGCACACCAACGATCATGAAGACGGGGCAGGGCTGTGCAGCATTTGATTCTGTTCTACAAGGGGTCACCGTGAATCAGCTTACTACACACAACTAACAACAGTGACACATATATGCTACAATCACAGCAAACAGCACGGGCCCAAATCCAATGATCTGGACATCAGTTTCTTCTTTGCCATGTATCAGTTTTGCCTATTTGAACAGATCATAGATCATTTCATGTTTTTTTGAACCTGAGTTTCAATCTCGGTTCCTCATTGAAGATAGTGATACTATTTTTTAAATAAATAAATAAAGTTCACAATGATTGAGCATCTATTGGGTACAAGACATTCTACTAAAGTGTTAAAAAATATATTACTTCATGAAGTTCTTGAAAACAAAAATCTTCCATTTTTTGGATATCATTATGTCCATTTGCTAGATGAGGAAACTGAGGCTTAGGCAAGTGAGGTGATTTGCTCCAGGTCACCCAGCTAGTCAGTGCTTGTTGTTGTTGCTGTTAGGAACTAATGAGTCCACAGCAATTCATGCTGACTTCGTGTGACAGAACAGAACTGGTCTAAGGTTTTCCAGGCTCTAAACTTACAGAAGCAGATCCCCAGGTCCCTCTCAAATGGAGTCGTGGTTGGGTTTGAGTTGCCAACCTTGAGATTAGCAGTCACGTGCCTAACCATTGTGCCACCAAGGCTCCCTTAGAGTGGTAAAGCTATGTATGTCATGCACTGCATAGGTTTTTGTGACGAGTAAATAAGATTATCCATGTGAAAGCAATCTACTTAAATTTTATACAAGTGTTTCTGCTATTACTTGACAAAGGATGGCACATTTAGTACTATATATTCTGCTAAAATGTGATAGTTGAGTTCTAAAAAGCAAAAGAAAGAAATTTTGCATTGCAAATCTCCTATAAATATTGCCTTGATGGGGAATAGGGGGAGCGCTCAGGAAGTAGGAGCTGGGGAGTGGAGACTCTCAATAACAAGATGATTAATAGGATATTCTTGAGGAAATAAAACCTATTTTTATAGCTTGAAATAAAAAGCTGTGGTGTTGGTGAAGACTACTGAATATACGACAGACTGCTGGAAAATGAGCACATTTTGAAGGAAGTACAGCCAGAGCCAAAATATTCCTTAGAAGTGAGGATGGCAAGATTTCCTTTTGCTTACTTTGGACATGTCACCAGGAGGGACCAATCATTGGAGAAAGATATCACACTTGGTAAAGGAGAGGGTCAGTGAAAAAGTGGAAGACTCTCAATGACATGGACTAACACAGTGGCTGCAACAATGGGCTCAAGCATGTCGATGATTATGTGGATGTCACAGGACTGGGAAGTGCTTCATTCTGTTGTACATAAGGTCGCTATGAGTCAGAGCGGGAGCTCTGGTAGCATAGTGCCTAAGGCACCTGACTGCTAATCAGAAGGCTGGCGGTTCAAACCCACCAGCCACTCCTTGGAAGGAAGATGGGGCAATCTACTTCCGTAGTGTTACTGCCTCTACTGCCTCGGAAGCCTAAGGCGGGGTCGCTATGAGTCAGGTCCGACTCCACAGTACATAACAACAATACACGAGTCAGAGCTGACTCGATGGCACCTAACAACAACAAAAACAAACAAAAGTAGAATACCCCATCTTGGTTCATACCCAAATTTTTCACCTAGTCCTGGTTTCATTGGCCTTGTCCTTCCATCATGACTCCTCCTAAGACTGGTTTCATACTTTACTATAAAAAATGGCTGTGAGAAGGACATAAATAACCCAAAGCTCTGTGCCGATGATAGCACTGGTGGTGAAACAATGCTTTTTCCCACATGTGAGTTCCCTGAGAAGTTTATACTAAAAACCAGTGAGAATAATTACAATGTAACTGTGTTTCCTAATAAACACATCCAATTATATCTAATTGGCATCTACAAATAAACTCATTTTGCAGGATAAATAGCTATTATTGTACTTAGATGTATGCAGGGAATATGTAATATCCATTAATGCTTACCATCAACTCATCCGGTTAAAAAGTCTAAAGATATTTTTTAGAGGAAAAGAGTAATATACAAATTCAAATGATATTTTTATTTATTGTAGTCACTATAGTAACTGATTAAATACCTTGAGAATATTTAAGCCGCCTTGAAAACTGCACAGCCTCCCCTCAAATACAAGCAGAAAACATTTCTATGGTCATTACAAATCGCAGAGTACCTTCTCTCCTAAATCCCCAAAGATCTATAAATGCCATAAGGTTATATACTTTTAAAATGTTAGCTGCTATCAGAAGAAGTGGGGATGCTGGGAGAAATGGACATTCATCTTCTTTGCTCGTGGGAAACTTTACAAGAAATGATGTTCATTTAATGATAAGAAATCTCTTTATTCCACCAGAAATGATAAAGGGAAGGAGGTGGGGAGGGACAGAAAGCTAGTAAAAGAAGCTATCAGTTTATTCTAACATTGATTTATATCAGGGACACAACATTTTTGGTGAAATCTTTCAGTTGTGAATTTGGTCTGAGAGTTTGAATAAATGTCAAGTTGAAAGTCAGGGGCATGAAGAGCCAGGAGGAATGAATCAGTTCTAAAAATTAGCGAACAGAATGTACCCACACTCTTCCACCCTGGCTTCCTTTTGTCATCATACTGACAAGTATGCTTTAGTTTTACTTACTTATATTAATGCTTCATGGTAAACTGGCAAATGTACCAGGGTGTATTGGGGAAGATTAATGAAGCCTCAGCCGCCTGAGACCTCGCTAATGTATTTGGCTATTAACGCTTCCCTGAGAAGACTGTGGAGACCACCAGGGGTTTCTCTCAAACAGGATTTGCAGATTAGTGAAGTGAGAATCGCCCTTGCAGCTCCACTACAGAGCTCTCAGGAAGACGGGGCTAGGGCAGGGGACTCATCCAGACAGAAGCCTTATGTTAGCAAGGGGATCTATTTCTGCAAAATCTTGCCTCCTTTCTTCAATTATTTAATGACAGACACAGATCATCTCAAGTTGTTTTTGAGAGGCAGGAAAGGGTGAATGTGTTTGATTGAGATGCCCCAAGCATAATGACATTAACTGCTACTTTCCCTTGAGAGCAGGCAATACAGTAGTAGTGTGGTGTTTTATGACGATGAATTAATTTTCATGCTTGCGTTTTCTAGGCAGCTCTGTTTTTTTTTTTTTTTTTTTTTACTATTTCTATCTCAAAGTATATCCCAGAAGCAGCAGAACTGGTTAAGTACATTAAACAAACAAACACAAAGACCCTCTGTTCCATTTATTCACTGCTGTATAACAAACTATCCCAAAACAGTGGCTTACACCAGCCATTTCATTTTGCTCATGATCTTGCGGGTCACGAATTCAGGAAGAGCTCAGCAGGGTAGCTAGTCTTAGATTCACATGATTCAATAGGGTAGCTGGAGTTTCAAGTTCTACTTCAAGGTTTCTTCATTCATGCGTCTGGTCCCTTGGTGATCCTTGGCCTCACTCTTTCCAGATGGCATCCCATCCTCCAGTATCTCTCCATGAGCTTCACACAGCATGGCTGTCTCCTGTCTCTTAAATGATACTCGGCTTCCCCTAGTGTGAATGTCCCAAGGGCGAGCATTCCACAAGGCTCCAGTGGAAGCCGCAGGAGTTCATAGGACCTAGCTTCAGAACCACAGGACATCTATTCTGCTGCATTCTATTGGCTGAATAAGTCACCAATGCTGGCCCAGATTTAAAAAGAGACTCTACCTCTCAGTGGGGATGGGGTAGGTTGAGAGGGTGGCTTATGCACACTCAAAACCAACTGTTGCTGTAGAGTAGATCCCAACTCCTAGCAACCCTATAGGACAGATTAGAATTGTCCCAAAGGGTTTCCAATGCTGGAATCTTTATAGATTTCTCCCAAGGAGCAGCTGGTAGGTTTAAACTGCTGGCCTTTCAGTTAGCAACTGAGTGTTTATCCGTTGCACTGCCAGGACCCCTTTCATACACAAACAAGGAAGGCAAGAATTGTAAATTGTAAATGATAATCTGTAAATGTCCAACCATCTTGGAGATTTGTAACCATAGCCATTTTTGTACAACTTATCACCTATAATTAAAAGAGGGAACATATGTTCAAAAACCAGTATGATATTCACCATGAATAACAGAAAACAAAAAATGCAACGCACTGCTTTTGAGTCAGATCTGACTCATAGTGATTCCTCCTTGAGTTTCCAAGGCAGTATCACTACGGAAGTAGATTGCCCAACCTTCCTTCCAAGGAGTGGCTGGTGGGTTTGAACCACTGACCTTGAGGTTAGCAGCCAAGTACCTTATCCTCTAGGCCACCAGAGCTCCTTATGAATAACAAGGCCATCTCAAAATCATAACATACGTGGAATATGGATATCTTGAGGTTGTAAGATTTTTCATTAGGTTTCAGCTTTTCTGTTACCTTAGACTCACCTGGTATCAAATCAAGATGAATATTTATTGAAGACTACATGAATTTGATTGTTAGTCTCACAGACATAAACAGACACAAGGTCACGGAATTCCAGTATGTGGATTTTCAGAAAGCATAAATGACCTAGGTTAAGTTTTAAAAGGTAAACAAACAAACAAACAAAAAAAAGCCAAACTCACTGCCACTGAATCGGATCTGACTCATAGCGACCCCTCCTTGGGTTTTTGAGGTGGTATCTCTATGGAAGTAGATTGCCCAGTCTTCCTTTTCGAGGAGTACATAGTCAATTTGAACCACCAGCTTTCTGGTTAGCAGTCAATGCCTTAGGCCTATGCCACCAGAGCTCCCAGTTTTAAGAGGTAGGACTGTTAAATGTTCATTAAAGCATACATAACTAATCTGCTAATATAACAGCCTCTGTCTAGGCATTTCAATCCCATCATTTAATTAAGAGTCTGAAATATCTTCCCATTTTGATAAAAAGTAGGGTTTTAGAATGGTCCTTATCCCCTTTTGTTCAAAATAAAAGCACCGATATTAACTACAATATAACCTAGCAATGGAAGACAGGATGTGTACTATTATCTTCAGTCTGAAGACTGGGTTTTAAAATAAACCTTCTGACTTTTGGCTCACCCTGGACCAACAAAAATAAATAAATGAAAAGCCATTTGGAACTGAGGATGAATGGTACCCGTGTCCCAGAAACACAGAGCGGGTTTAATTTTTATCATGCCAGGCCTATGTAAAACCATCTGAAATTTTTATGTTTTCCATTTTATTTGCATCCTGCTACATAGCTCAATTCCTAATGCTACCATGCCAAACCTATAAAACACTCATTTGCTCCAAGTTATTACCAGCAGGGAACCCACATTTTATGAAAATAACCAAAAAACAGCTCTCTTGACTTCAGTGGTATTTCTTAGTACCTTGACCAAAATATTTCAGATTGAAAAACAGAAACAAAAAATACGCCTCCACTGAACCTTGGCAAGGAACAGAATCATCTATATATCTGGATTAATATCTTTAGTATTTCTGGTCAACACAATTGTTCAACAGTTAGAATCCTTGACAATTCAGGATGAATTCTCATCAAGTTGTTATCATGCAATCCAATAATAAAAAGTGGTGATATTATTCTGGGACCACTCAAAAGCATATTCAAACCAAAATTCACATTCATGAAGGGCTAAAGAAGACCATAAAGTTAACTATCATTTACAAAGTTGACTGACCTTGATTCAGGAACTGCTCTGACAATATGAAAGACTGTTCATAGTTCGGCTTTCTTTGGTTGGATGAACATACACTCTATTTTTTCCTGAAGAGTTGTGGCATATTCCTATACTAACATCATAAATACCATTATTGACTTGACAATTTAGAGTTGGGGTGGTGGTGTAGTACCTAAGGCATATGACTGCTAACCAGAAGGCTGGCAGTTCAAACCCACTAGGTACTCCTTGGAAGGAAGGTTGGGCAATCTACTTCCATAGTGATACCGCCTCAGAAACCCAAGGAGGGGTCTCTGTAAGTTGGGTCCGACTCCACAACAGTGCATTTGTGTGCACAGTAATAGGAAGATTTCATTACCTGGCATCCTCAGATAATTTCTCAGAGAAGTGAGGCAACTGAGCAAATAAAACATAATAATAATAATAAACACATTAAGTGAATGAAAATTCCTCAAATTCATCTTCAGATCCATACT
>NW_006921669.1:770451-785873 GCF_000298275.1 Orycteropus afer afer
CGCTATGAGTCAGGTTTGACTTGACGGCATGTAACAACAACAACAACAACCAACCTCACAATTCAAAGACATCAATTCTGCAATCTTTCTTATTCATTGTTCAGCTTTTTCATATGCATATGAGGCTATGGCTTGAGTCAGGAGCACCTTAGTCTTCAGAGTGACATCTTTGCTCTTTAACACTTTAAAGAACTCTTTTGGAGCAGATTTGCCCAATGCAATACATCATTTGATTTCCTGACTCCTACTTCCATGGGCGTTGGTTGTGGATACAAGTAAAATGAAATCCCTGACAATTTCAATCTTTTCTCCATTTACCATGATCTTGGTCATTGGTCCAGTTGAAAGGATTTCCTTTTTTATGTGGAGGTGTAATCCACACTGCAGGCTGTTGTCTTTGATCTTCATCAGTAAGCGCTTCAAGTCATCTTCACTTTCATGAAGCAAGCTTGCATCACCTGCATATCACAGGTTGTTAATGACTCTTCCTCCAATCTTGATGCTGTGTTCTTCATATAGTCCAGCTTCTTGGATTATTTAAGATTGAATGATATGGTGAAAGGATCAACCTTATGAACACCCTTCCTGATTTTAAACCATGCAGTATCCCCTTCGTCTGTTTGAGTGACTGCTTCTTCATCTATGTACTTGTTCTTCATAAGCATAGTTAAATGTTCTGGAATTCCCTCTCTTCTCAATGGTATCCATTTGCTTTCTGGTATTTTCTGCTTTCAGCCAAGACCCATCTGACATCGGCAACGATATCCTTCATTCCATGTTCTCTTCTGAATCCAGCCTCTCTTTTCGCCAGTTCCCTGTCAATAAATTGCTGCAATCATTTTTGAATTATCTTCAGGAAAATTTTACTTCAGTGTGATATTAATCAATTGCTTGATAATTTCTGCATTCTGTTGGATCATCTAATAAAATATACCTGATAATTTTTGCTTTTCCTTAAAAGCTCAGATAATGAAAATATATCTCAATGAATTCAGTTACTACAATATAGTAAGGCACTATCACAAGAAATAATTTTTTGAGTTGAAATGAATCTCTCTACCCTAACTCCTACTACTAAGATACTGATAGGCAAACTCTACTAAAATTAATCAAAATTTTTTTTCTTTCTTTCTTTTATCTTAATTGCAGTTTGGGTGAAAGTTTACAAAGTATATTAGTTTTACATTCAACAGTTCACACACATTTTGTTTCATAACAGTGGTTGTAACCCCCTTAAAATAATAGCACCCTTCCTCCTTCCTCCCTGGTTCCCCATTTCCATTCATTCTTTCCTGCCCCTTCCTGCCTCTGAGCTTTGTTTTTGGGCAAATGATGCCTTTTGGTCACATTTGGTTGACTGTACTGAGGAGTAGTAACTCCTGGTGCTATTATTCACTTTATAGGCCCGTCCAATGTTTGGATGAAAGTTCATCCCCAGGGGAAAGTTCAGTTCCAGGATTGAAGGATGTCTAACAGCCACAGTCTCAGGGGTCCTACTAGACTCTATCAGACCAATAAGTCTGGTCTTTCTCATGATTTTAAATTTTGTTCTACATTTTCTTTTGTTCTGCTCTATGCTGGGCTTTCTGTTGTGATCCTGATCACAGCAGTAGGTAGTGGTAGCAGGGCACCATCTAGTTGTGCTGGTCTGTGAGCAGTGGAGGCTATGATTGGCATAAAAACCTCTTTTCTGTCTTCAATCTAAATAATTCTGATGACTTTATTTTATCAAATAAAGAAAATAATTTCAAAATAAAACCTAACAACAATATATATTTTTCTAGGAACTTTACTTAAATATCTTGATAATAAAATAGAGATTTGTGATAAAAGCACATGTGAATGTTTCCCTTCTAGACTTTCGCTCATGTAGAAAAGCCTCAGACTCTCAAGTCTCTCCTTAGAATCCTAGTCAATCATGTCATTTGTTTCTGATAGCTGCACTTTAACCATGGCAGGCTACAGCTTAGTTTTGACACTGTGTCACCCTCAACCCTGTTTTTCTTCAAATCACGAACATTTGTTACTGGACCTGTTTTGCTTAACTCAGAACAAAGTGTAAAGGCAAAGAGGATCCCTAATGGTCAACTCCTGTCTTGCATATTTTTAAGCTAAGTGCCACAAGTCTAGCTTGTGCTAATATAAATGTCAATATCAAAGAGACAATCATCTCTCTGTTCTTAATGTATTTATTGTATTTCCTCACAAAATTAATAATTAAAAAAATATATGAGCAAAAATTAACATATATTTTTATAAGACATTGAAAAATACTCCCAAAAACTATTCAGAATAAAGAAATCACTCACACTTCAATATGCAAAGATAATTATCACCAACATTTTGAAATCTGTTTTCCCAATCTTTGTTTCTAAACATACATACATCATACATACGTGTGTGTGTAGGTGCATGTGTGTATGAGAGAGAGAGAGAGAGACTGATTGAGAGAGAGAGAGAGAGACAGAGAGCGAGAGAGAAAGACAGAGAGAGAATGACTATGTTATATGGTACAAGAGACTATTATAGGCATTTCATGTTTCTTAATCTGCTTCCTCTACTTTAAAATGACACTGCAAACATTTTCCAAGCTATAAAACATTCCTCTGTGCTATCATTTTTTCTCCCATTGTCTACATAGAATTTGATTCTATGGCTATATCATTATTTAATTATTCCTTTATTACAAGGTTTCCAATTTTCACTAATATAATCTTATGACCCAATGAACAACTCTGTAGACTATTATATCTGTACATCAATTATTATGTAAGTAATTTCCGACAAGTGGAATTTCTGGATCAATGACTGTGCATTTTCTAACTGCTTTTGAGATATATTACTAAATGTCTTTCAGAAAAAGAAAATATTACATAGTCCCTTCTCTGGGATCTTGGGAGTATAAGTTACTACCATCATCTCTCTTTATAATGCCTTCTAAACTGGGTAAAATGTTGTATTTTGTGTCAGTCTCCACTGCTGTCGTTACTAACGGCAGTGAATTTTCCCTTCCTTCCTCTCTCCCCCACTTCTTTCTTTTCTCACATGTGTTTAGTCACTTGAGTATCTTCCTTTGATGGACTAGCAGCTCATATTCTTTCTCCATTTTAAGTTAGAGTCATTTCTCTTTTCTTATTGATTTGTATAAATAACATTTTATTTCATAGTCTATTTATGTGCATTTTCTACTTTCATCTAAGTTTCTGGAGAAGTCAATAGATTATTATCCTGCACATATTACACACTCATATATGTGCATGATCCCAGGTCAATATGTCAAGTATGAAGACATTAAGATATTAGAAACTCTAAGTTACACAATATTTCACTAATTCATTGTGTAACCAGAATAAAGTAGCTGCACTTAAACATTATTTCCGCACTTTCGACTACATCATCAATTCATAGTCAAAACTTCTCTTGTCACCTAGTTACAATAAAGTTTTTAGATGTTAAAAATAATTTCACTGTACAAAGAAAACTACAGTTTAAGACTACACATTTACAGGATATTGTCATTTAAGCATTACACAGCACTTTACAAATGTTAATTAAGAGATGCCAATTAGATATGGTTTTGGTTACCTAGTGCCGCTCTGACAGGAATATAAAACAAATAGGAGTTTATTCTCTTACAATTTTGGAGGTTAGAAATCTGAGTTCCAGATGCCAGGTTATAGGGACTGGGTGAAAGCCCTTCGACCTTGGGCTTCAGCTCTGCCTCTTGCTTCCGTCCCACTGAAGCCAGAGGTATGTCTTCACTCAGGAAGCTGCTGGCTGCTGAGGCTGACAAACCCAAGGTTGACAAGTGACAAGGCATAGTCCCAGTATTACCAACCACATGGCAGGCCATTAATCCAAGTCCATTAAAAGTCCCAAGATCAGCGGAACAACACAGCAGGCTGTTGAACAACTTGTCTACATGCAGGGTTCAAGAGTGCCAAAAAGCTAGAGACTTTCCTCAAAGTTGCTTCGTGAATATACAAGAAACACCCCACATCCCTAAAGCAGCTACTCAGCTGCCCCAGTAGATTCTACCATGGGGTTAGCTACCAATCTCACTATGGGGAATACCTATATCCAGCTGCCCAGCCACTCAACCAGACCCAGCTAAGCTGACATAAAACTTTACCACAGATATTGAAGCAAACCCCAATATTGAGGCAGGAAGGGATATGATAATTTCTCCAAGATAATTCCAGAGCTTCGTGGGCACTTCTACAGCTCACAACCAAGATGCTGACTTCCTAGGCCTGCATTTCTAACCATTAGACCTCATAATAAGCAGGTCTTCTAACGAATAAGCATTTCCTTGGGATACTTATTAATCAGAACTCTTAAATTTGTCTAAAACACATAAGGAAAAATAAACGATAATGTTCACTCTTTGAAACAATCTGCATTCAATTCACACATGAGGCACTCAATGGAACCTTCTAATTTGCTTTATCAACAAGATATTTTAATCAAAATATAGAAATACTCTCAAAAATTAAAATTCTTAGGATCCCTTTACAGGCCTTTGAAGAACAAATTGAAACATGCAAGTTTTGGAATACAGAGGATGCTTTGAGAGGATTTTTTTCACTCCCTTGTGGGATTTTTTTCACTGCAGATATTCACTATTCAATCATTAATTTCTTCTTTAATTTATTTAAGTGGTACTAAGCATCATGTGACAGCCACTGCGCTTATTAACACAAGAGATTAAACAATGAACGAGACACTGGAGCTCTTATTAGGCTCTGAATCCTTCTATGACAGCCACTGACACAAAAACAATAGACAAAATGCAGTGGAAATGATGAGCTATTGACACATACAAAATATTGTGGGAACAAAGAGAAGTACTTTTTTTTTTTTTTTTCCTGCTCAAGAAATGAGGGTAGAAACACTAAACTGTGTTTCAAAGGCTGTGTAGGTGTTTGATAGGTGGTGGGAAGGGTTCCCTGGCAGAAGACTCCATGTATGAAAGGACAGAGAAGAGTGAACGTGTTTATATGATTATGTAATGGCAAGTTCCTAATTGTGGCAGAAGAAAAGGTAGGAGAAACAAGTCATAGCCATATGTGAAGAGTTTCTCAGGAGATGGAAAGGGGCTTTGACTTAAAAAGCAATGAAAAAAATTGCTATCAAGTCAACTCTAACTCATGACAACCCATGGGTCAGAGCAGAACAGTTCTCTGTAAGGTTTTCAATGACTGATTTTTCAGAAGTAGATCATCAGGCTTTTCTTCCAAGGAATTTTTAGGTGACTCAAACCTTCAACTTCCAGCTAATCAGTGAGTACATTAGCCATTTGCACCACCCGAGAAAGAAATGTCTACAGAATCAAGATTTTAAGAAAGGGAAATAGGAAGATGATAATTTATTTAGAATGATCACTTCATAAGTCATGTACAGGTCAAATTAAAAAGAAGAGAGCAGGGAGTTCAAATAAGAGGTTAGTGCAACAGGAGCTCTGGTGGTATAGTATGTAAGGAATCTGACTGCTAACCAGAAGGCTGGCGGTTCAAACCCACCAGCCACTCCTCAGAAGGGGAGTCTACCACCTCAGAAAACCAAGGAGGGGTCACTATGAATCAGATATGACTCGACCGCAGTGAGTTTGGGTTTTTTTGGTGCAATACTATAGCTGAGAGAAGTGTTTTGGGCACATGCAAGGACTTCTTAGATCTTCTAAAAAAATGCCCAAGTGGGGCAGATGACCAGTTAAAAATTACCTAAAATATAGTTCAAACCCACCAGCAACTCCTCGGAAGGAAGGTTGGGCAATCTACTTCTGTAGTGATACTGCCTCAGAAACCTAAGGAGGGGTTGCTATGAGTCAGGGACAACTCAACGGCACATAACAACAACACCATGCTTCTAACTATACTTTGTAGCTATTTCCAGCCATATTGATAAGTTCTGGAGATGTTGAGGAAGATTGTTCAGAACCACAATATATGGGGCATTACAGCTGAGGACGGTAACTAGCATTCTTCAAGAAGCTAACAGGAGCAGAGAATAATGAAAACTTATGTCTCCCCACTTTAACACTTGCCAATGCAAATGAGCATATGTGCTTTTTTTAATGTTCAACAAACTTCCCAAGCCACAGCATGTGGAGCTGCCATAAAGCTAATGAAAGTGGTTTCAGGGAGTGACTTTTTCCTTGGCAAGTAAAACATTAAAATGCTGAGGCTGAAACAGCATGGTCCACAGAACCCAAATTCTATTTGAGGTAGATAATACTGACCTAATGAGTAGTGTTTATCAGTAGAGTGTCTAACAACACCTATACATACTGGGATCCTATTTCTATGTGGCCATACTCAACAAGAGCTCTAGAATACCTATTCTCTATAATACATAGTCCACACCATCCCTAAAAGCAGTCATCCATTGGCATTTGTCATCACTATAAACTACATAATAACATACTTACCATAGGGAGCTCTGGTGGTGTAGTGCCTAAGGTATTTGATTGCTAACCAGAAGGCTGGTGGTTCAAACCCACCTGCCACTCCTCGGAAGGAAGATGGAGCAATCTCCTTCTGTAGTGATACTCCTCAGAAGGAAGACTGGGCAATCTACTCCGTAGAGACACCAACTTGGAAACCCAAGAAGGGGTTGTTATGCGTGAGGTTTTTTTTTTTCCATACTTGTTATTTAGGAGCTCTGGTAGCGTAGTACCTAAGGCATTTGACTGCTAACCAGAAGGCTGGTGGTTCAAACCCACCAGCTACTCTTCGGAAGGAAGATGGGGCAATCTACTTCCATAGTGATACCTCCTCAGAAACCCAATGGCATACAACAACAACATAAGGAAAGTCACTTAGCCTCTCTGGGTTCAATTTGGTTTTCATTTTAAAAGCTGGGGGGTAGGGCACAAAAACAGTCTCCAATTCAAACATTATATAGTATTCCTTGGCTGAAAGATACATATCGGTGAGGTCATAGGCAAATGAAATTTTGGTCAATCAAACCTTATGTACCTAGAAATGATACCAACTTTCTCAAAAATATTCTTCATCTTTAATTGATCTTCTCTTAGCACTGGATTCTACCATTTGAGTCTTAACTGCTGCCCACTTTTAGCAGAAGGCATTTTTTAAAAGTCTGTGCTATTTTAGAATGGCCTTCTGAAACTGTGCTGCTTGTTTTTACAAAATCAAATATTTCTTAATTTACATGTTAGCAGTTCATATTTGTAGAAACCAAGGTAAACCTATGAAAACAAAAGCATATGACACAGAGTTTGTGCTAAATGGAAGTTTTAAACTACAGAAAATTCAGCATGATTCTCAGTCTCTGATTACAAATTTTCAAGAAGCTGTAGATCTTCTTAACATATAGTTGCTTTATCATTTCTTCCCCCTGAAGGTGAACTCTTCTAGTGCCGCATTGTACTCATAAGTCCTGACTCCATCAAGACTCAAGTGCCAATGATGCCTATAAGATTATATTTACTTCTTTGAGCTAAAATTTAAAGGTCACTTTGTTTATTATAGCTCAGCCTTGAGGCAAAATCTCTTTTTTGTACTCTTTGTGGTGGGGGTAGGAGCTCTGGAAACAGAAAACTTTTCTGATTGATCTGAAACTTAGTTCCCTGGATTCTAACCATATTTAATTTGGTTCACCCATAGTTGAAACAAAATTTTCACTTCTAAACAAAAATAAATCTTACTTAAAGAGAAATCACCTTTCTCTGATAGGATAATAGCCACTCTTCTCATTGATATATCTTCTTTACTCTAAAAGATTCAGGAAAATTATTTACTGGGAAACAGTGCCGTTTCATGCTGGTTCTTTTTGTCTGCATCTAGTCCTTCAAACACCTCCAAGCATCTTGGAATTCACAGGCAATGGAATCCAACACAAATTTCCATTTTTCAAATATATTACTCAGCTAAAGGATGTTTTGTTCTAAGACTGAGTGAAAAGCAAATTGCATGATGCTGCTCTCAGGAATCTTGACCCCAAATCACCCCATCTTTTCCATTCACAGCACCTATACTTAGGCAATTTTGATGAAAACAGCACTGATTTCCTTCTGAGTTCTGAATATAACCTTTTTCCAATTTTGCTTTTTGCTGAGATTTTTGGTCATGCCAGGATATGTGAAAAACAGAGTAGGAACAACCAAACAGGTGCACCCATGAATTTTTAAACCAGGTCTGCTAAACAACATGCAAAACAAAACCCCTCCAACCACCCTTGGGGTGAGACATCGGTCTGAGTATTAGCTATTCTCATCTCTGTTATGTGTCTACACCAGCTCCAGACAGATGGCCAAACTGCTTTACCACCTCAAGTCCATGTATCCAGCCACTCCCATCAGACAGGAGATCATCAGACAGGTCTTTTGCAGACCAGGCCTCTTAAGGAGTTTTCTGGGTACCCAGTGAACAGCACATCCTCAGAATGGCATAGTGATATAGAAAGTACAAAAAAAAAAAAAAAAAAAAAGTTAGTAGACCACAAATGGGCCTAAAAGTAAAAGCTATCTAACAACAGAAGTTTACTTGAATCATTTCTTGAAGGATTTATTTGAACCACTTCTTCTAAGGATCCTAGAGAGCAATGATTTTCAGCCACTTTATTCTTCAATTCCTACAAGGAATGCTGGGATTCTTAGATACAGGTTAGGGTCACTATGTCTGAAAGAAGAATTATTACATGTATTTCCCCCAATGTACCATTTGTCTAAAGGGTCAAGCAGGCCATATTAGAGGGAATCAGCATTCTACTCCCATTCTACTTGGATAACACTTAGAGAGACTGGGCTTGTTGTTTTGATGTACCACTGCAAGTGGATATGTTGTCTTATTCATGATTGACATAATGGGCAATGTCTTCTGACACTTTAGTTCTAAATTACTGCCCAATTTCTTAAGCAACAAATTAATATTTATAAATTAATATATAGTTAAATGCACCAGTAGGCTTGACACACCATTATAAAGTAATTGCTCATACCATGAATGTTTTTTTTTTAGGGGGAAAAAAAAAGTATTCCTTAAATAATGTTTACATAAAGCCTATATATAAATGCAAGTCTTCTTAAAGGTTGGTATGTCTATTTTTGAGATAATTCCCAAGGTTATGTATAAAATTAAGTACAAGGGGTTACTATACTTCTGTGTTGTAGTTCACCAACAAAACACCAACACACTAAATAATGTTGGGCTGAAAAATAAATAGGTTCTAGATCAATACTGAAAATTAACAGGAAGTCTTCCTTGCCCTTAGGAGGCTAGTTTAGGTGACCCTCCCTTATCCTTCAAAAGTACCCTGAGTGTAATGCTAGCCCAGATGCAATTATTATATAATGCTGTTGTTGCTTTATTAGTATGTCTCCTCTATCAGACTATACAGATTAGACACTTAATCTTTCATCTTTGGTTATCAACACCTATGTCAACTGCCTTCTACATATTAAGTTTTTAAACAATGTTTGATGATAGAATGGATAAGAACAGAATCACTTGGCATTTTAAAATAATTTATTTATAAATTCACTCATTAAGATTTATATTAATACTGTTAATATTAACACATGATTCTAAACCAAAAACCCAACTTACTGCTGTCTAGTCAACTCAACTCATAGTGACCCCTCTTTGGATTTCTGAGGCAGTATCTCTACGGAAGTAAATTGCCCAATCTTTCTTCCGAGGAATGGCTGGTGAGTTTGAACCACCAACATTCTGGTTAGCAGTCAAATGCCTTAGGCACTAGGCCACCAGAGTGTCCCTAATATTATGTGTAATTGTTCATAATTTTAAGGAGAACAGGAGAGAGAAGGAGAAAATGAAGGAAGAGGAAAAGAAGGAAGGAAGAAGAATAGGGAAGAAATAAAAAGAAAAGAGAAAGGGAGAATCTCCAAATATCATATTTTTTGGATCTTAAACTAAATCTGTGTATATGTCTTATGTACCTGTTCTGAGATCATTGTAGGAGGAATGTGTTTTTGTAACCAAGAAGACTTAGATCAACCATGAGCCATCAACTGAGCTGAAATTTATTTGAATTAAGGATTGATATGTTTTAAGTAGATCTCAATAAAGGATTTTCTTTGGGAAGAAAATATATGTCAGAACTAACTTAGAGCACATATCTTAGACTAAGCTTTCAAGATTTATAAGGAGAAGGTTGTTCTGGTAAGATGGCAAAATAGGCAGACAAACTACACAGACCCTCTTCAACAAAGAAAAGGGGAACCAATTAGCACAGAACTAGAAGTCAATCCTGGAGCCCTGAGCTTTGAAAGGAAGGATACAGAAGTGGACTAAATCTCTAACTAGTAGAAGAACCTGCATGAAAGCACCAAATAAGGAGACACACGGAGCTGCAGTCTGTCAGCGATCCTGATGTCAGGGACAGCTTGAATACTGCCAAGTGGTGTAAGAACCTAAGAATTAACTTAAAAATTGGCCCCGTTAGCCAGGGGCTGCATGGAGGACTCCACTGGTGCCAGTGAATAAAAGGGGAAGCAGTGAAGAGGGAGACAGGGTGAGCTGTGAACTTTTGCCTGTCCAGAGGGTACAGCCATTTTGAATGTTTACAAGCAGTTCGACCATTTTGGATATTTAAAATGACAGCACTCTTTCAGATTTCAGGGACCTAAGAATAGGCTCCAATTGCCGGGAACCTCAAGAGCATTCCAGACATGAATAAGTGAGAAAGTGAGATATTCCCCATTACTCTTATACCCCACACTCTCTTGGTGAATGGAGGTAGGGCGATCCCTCACTCCCACCTACCTTCTGGGATGGCAGGTATTCCATCCCAGTCTGTGTGCTCTGACAGAGCCTGGATGCCCTGCCCACCCTGCCCAGATTTTTTTTTCCTTTTTTTTTTTCTTTTTAGTTTGTTTGTTTTTGTCTGTTTTAAAATTACTATTATTCTCATTCTTTTTTTGGTCCTTTTCATTATTATTCTTTATTCTTCCCTTCCCAGGTTCTATTTTCAGCTCTCTTTCTTCCCTGTTCCTGATTCCCACTTTTTTCTTGTAGTTAACCCCATTCCTTGTTTTCCTTTCTGCATTTTTTCTATTTTTTTCTTCATTATTCTCCTACTCTACCACTTTTCTCTTTACCTACTTTCTCTTTACTCTACCTCTCCAGATACTGCGTTTTTGTTTTTTGTTTTTTTCTTTTTTTTTGGTGATTGTTCCCATGTGTTTATGTGGTGTGTTTTCTGTCCACTTGCTTTTACATTTTCCATGGATTTTGGATCATTGTTTTTGTCTAACTGAGTGGGAGACAGCAATCATACCACATCTCCTGCAGCTCCACGTACTGAGTGAGAGACACCACTTCATTCTCCACCAACTGGCCAATAATAAATGACCACCAAGAACAGCCTCACTCACCCTTAAATGCCATTTACAAACAGTTAAAAGAGATCTAAATACAACAACATCCCAATGTTTCAGAGACAAAAGACCTCACAGTCCACACAAAGCAGCAAGATGAAGTGGTAGAAATGAGGGAGCAGGATACAGACCCAGAACACATCCCCGAGGAAGAAGCAGCATTGGAAAGCTCTAATAAGGAACTCAAAAGAATTATACTTAGGTATCTTCAAAGGACTGAGAGACAGATCAAGGAAAAAACTGGCAAAATTAAAGAAAACACAGACAAAACCCTAGAACGATTCAAGAAGAAAATTTCCAGAAGAAAATACAAGAACAAAATGACAAAAGAAATGAAGAATTAGAAATGATACAAAATCTACAGATAGAAATCCAGAATGTTAATTATAAATTTTCAGAAACAGGTAATACATTGAAAGGGCAAAAGAAAAGAATTGAAGCAATGGAAGACAGAATTAATAAGATTAAAGACAAATAACTGAATATTTCTTTGAAAGGGATCAATCAGAAAAAAGATCAAAACAAAATGAAGAAAGCCTAGGTTCACGTGAGATACCATCAAAAGGAATAACCTACATGGAATTGGAAATTCAGAACAGGAAGAGAAGAAGAAAACCACTAAGAAAATTGGCCAAGATTTGTTGGAAGAGAACTTCTCTGATACAATGAAAGATGAGAATATATCCATTCAGGCGGTCCAACATGATGGATCCCAAAAGAAAATTACCAAGATGTATCATCATCAAACTCATCAAAACCAAAGACAAAGAAAGAATCCTGAAAGCAGCACAGGGAAAATTAAAAGTTACCTACAAAGGACAACCAATAAGAATAAGCTCTGATTTCTCAGCAGAAACCATGCAAGCGACAAGGAAATGGAATAGTATATACAAAACCCTGAAAGAGAAAAATTTCCAACCAAGAATTATATACCCAGCAAAACTGCCCCTCAAATATGATGGTGAAATTAGGAAATTTCCAGAGAAGCAGAAATTAAGGGAAGTTTTTAAAACCAGACCAACCCTACAGGAGACACTAAAGGGACTCCTTTGAACAGAGAACCAATAATAGCAAACAAAAACTGACCATTAATACACAAGATGATATGACCAGAAATCAACACAGCTATGTTGTTGTTATTTGCCATTGAGTGGGGCCCGACTCATAGCGACCCCTCCTTGGGTTTCCAAGGCAGTTATAACTACAGAAGTAGATGCCCAACCTTCCTTCTGAGGAGTGGCTGATGAGTTTGAACTGCAAGCCTTCCAGTTAGCAGCCAAGTGCTTTAGGCACAAGTAAAATAAGTTTACAAGATTGTAAATAGGGAAACAGAGACATCAACTGGAAAAAGAGGACAACTACAAACTAAAAGGAGGGGAAAAATAGTGTAGTTACAGAAATTCTAAATGGTGAGGAAGTTAGGAGAGCTGCAGGATAGAACGGACTGTTCTAAACTCAGGGAGAAAATTATAAATCACAGGGTAACCTCAAAGAAAAATGATAATAAAAATAATAAATAATAAAAAAGAGGACAAGCACAAATATTTAGCAAATACTAAAAAAATAGCAACAAAGGAAATGATGAAATGATTCATAAACATAATCAGCTCAGCACAGAAAATTATACGGAACAAAGAAACCAGGGACACCATGAAAAAACACATAAGAAAATGATAGCAACCAATTCATACTTATCGATAATTACACTAAATATCAGCAGATTAAATGCATCACTCAAGAGATGGAGAGTTATAGATTGGATAAGAAAACATAACCCATCAATAAGCTGTCTACAAGAGACATACCTTAGGGACAAAGACACAAGTAGACTAAAAATCAAAGCTTGGTTGCAAATGGTAACCAAAAAAGAGTAGGAGTGGTAATATTAATGTCTGACCAAACTGACTTTAAGACAAAAATCACCATAAGAGACAAAGAGGCACATTATATAATGATTAAAGGAGCAACTGAACAAAATGATAACCATAATAAATATCTATGGACCCAATGAAAAAGCCCCTAAATACATAAATCAGACCTTAACAGAATTGAAAATGCAAAGAGATGATTCAACAATCATAGGAGGAGACTTTAATGTACCTCTTTCAATGAAAGATAGAACAACGGAAAGAAACTCAAAAACGATGCAGAAGAGCCAAACAATACAATCCACCAACTTGGCCTTATAGACATCTACAGAGCACTTTACTCAACAACAGCACAATATTGTGCACCTAAAGCACAATATGGGAGCTCTGGTAGCATAGTGGCTAAGACACTTGCCTGCTAACCAGATGGCTGGCGGTTCAAACCCACCAGCCACTCCTCGGAAGGAAGGTTGGGCAATCCTACTTCCGTAGTGATACTGCCTCGGAAACCCAAGGAGGGGTCGCTATGAGTCGGGGCCGACTCGACGGCACATAACAACAACAACAACAACAACAAAGCACAATATAAATAAATAAATTAAAATAGTGCCCCCCCCAAAAAAAATAATAAAACTATAAAGTTCCTCAAGGAAAAAAAAATTGCAGCAAATTTAGGGGCCCTAATATATGGCATAAAGAGACTATCAAGGATAATCCAAAATGCACAAACAGCAGAAGATAAACTAGATGAACGGCATCTTCTAAAAATTAAATTTTTATGTGCTTCCAAAGACTTCTCCAAAAGGGTCAAATGAGAACCTACAGACTGGGAAAAAATATTCGACAATGATATACTTGACAAGGGACTTATCTCTAGAATTTATAGAAAACTTTAACACCTCAACAGCAAAAAGACAAATAATCCAATTAAAAAATGGACATGAATAGATACTTGACCAAAGAGGATATTCAGGCAGCCAACAAATATATGAAGAAATGTTCACAATCATGAGCCATTAAAGAAATGCAAATCAAAACAATAATGAGATACCATCTTGCCCCAGCACTAGTAGCAAAGTTCAACAAGACAGACAATAACAAATGCTGATGAGGATGCAGAGAGATTAGGACTCTCATACACTGTAAAATGATACCAACCACTGTGGAGAGCAGTAAGGTGATTCCTTAAATAGTTGGAATTAGAAATACCATTTGACCCAGCCATTCCATTACTAGGTATATATCCTAAAGAAGTAAGAGTCAGGACAAGAACAGACGTACACACATCCATGTTCAACACAGCACTATTTACAACAGCAAAAAGATGGAAACAAACTAGGTGCCCATCATCAGAAGAATGGATAATCAAACTAAGGTACACACACATAATGGAATACTATGCAACCCTAAAGAATAACATAGAATCTGCAAAACACCGCACAATGTGGATGAACTTGGAGGACATTGTGCTGCGTGAAATAAGTCAATCACAGAAGGACAAATATTGTATTAGTTCGTTTTTGTCAAAAGGGAAGGAAAGGTTTATATATGGAAGTAAATTTTCTTTGTTGGTTACTAGGGGTGGGAGGGGAGAGAAGAGAACACTGTTAGATAGGTAGAGACAAGTACTGATTTGGGTGAAGAGAAGGGCAATGTACCAAATGTGAGTGATCAAGAAGGTGGCATTGAGGAAGAGGAAGCCATACAGAGTGTGTGGGAGGTACAGAGAACAAAGAAGAATCCTTTTGCACATACAGTACTGCATTGTCAGTGAAGGCAAATACGGGTATATAGGTGGACAGATGGGTGGACAGGCTGAATTATTAGGTATGTCTATAAAAGAGGGGAGTGTGTCCAAGACCATGTATAGGGCTGGCAGACAAACTTTCTACAAGTGTATTTGAATGTTCTGTAAGAATTCCCAGGTAAATAGTAGAGCTGACAAGGGACAAGGTTGTAGTCACTTGCCACAGTCAGACACCCAGAGGAAACAAGTAGTTGGGCCTGTGGGTTTGGGACCACAGTCACAGGGGACATCAAGTTCAATTGGCAAAATACTACACAAAATATTGTTTCACATTCTACTTTGGCGAGTAGTAACTGGGATATTAAAAGCCCGCAAGCAGCCACCTAGAAGCAACGATGGTTCTCTCTTTGTCCAGAGCAAAGAAGAATGAAGAAAATCAAAG
>NW_006921669.1:796163-812172 GCF_000298275.1 Orycteropus afer afer
TTTTGGTATTTTCACGCAAATTCTTCTGCTAGTTGGGGTTTAGTCCAATTCTGCATCCTTTCCTTCAAGGCTCGGGGGTCCAAGATTATCTTCTGTGTTTGTGTTAATTGGTTTCCCTTTTCTTTGTTGAAGAGGGTCTGTGCAATCCTTCTGCCTAGTCTGCCATCTTGCCCCGCCCCTATGGGTAGATTTCTTGATTAAACAAAATTATAATAACACAATTATTCTCTAAATGCCCATGTCCTTAAAAAAAAGAATATATTTAAAAAGGAGTGCATACTTGTTTGGAAAATACTGAATATTGGGAAAATATGCAAAATACACTCATCTATATGAGTGTGTTCGGAAGGAAGTTTGGGCATTCCTACTCCCATAGTGATACTGCCTCGGAAACCCAAGGAGGGGTCGCTATGAGTCGAGGCCGACTCGATGGCAAATAACAACAACAACAACATATGAGTGTGCTTCTTTTAAAAGGCTAGTTTTCAACATCAAGTTCAATTGGCCTACACACACACACACACACACACACACAACACACATCCAATCTTCTTGATGTCCAACAGTGGTTTTTACTCTCACAATCCCTTCTACACCTGAGCTACTGGACTACGTCCTCTTGAGAGCATGGCTGAAGGTTGTTAGGCAGAATCTGTGCTGTCCTAGGTACAGTGATGCTCAGTATCTCCACACTGACATCCATCATCTCCTTAGGTCTTGTTATCTGAATGGCACATCTTGGCCTCTCCCCAGCGTGTATACATGGTTTATTGATTGATGTGAAGGAGGTCGGAGAGTAGAACATTTTCTGGAAGTTAGGAATTGATAAAAGATGTTCTGAATGTAGTGTCTGTTGGAATCACAACAGCCAAGAGGAGCAACAAGATAGATTACTCTGTATCATCTCCCTTGCTCCCAATCTAGGGTTGCAGCAAAGAACTGCTTGGGAAAGTTTCCTATTACAGTTGATTTCTACAAGGACATTTTTCATATCAAAATCTCCAAACATCTACTGTATAGATGACTTGAGTGAGTGAAACTGACATGCAACCATTTAACAATCAGCCAATCTTACAGGTTAAATTTGAGATGGATATGGGGCCAATTTGTGGGAATGATCTGAGAAAAGGAGAGTGTTTACAAACCTAAATGTTCCATTAGAGAGATGAACTCAGTTGAGCGAGGCACAGGTAATCCAAATATATTCACAGGATAGAGAATGTGGCTAAGGCACTCATCATAAATGCTGCATCAAAGAAAATCTTGTCTTATTCAAAAAAGGGAGACTGCCTGGAGACTAATTCGGCTAGCTGCCATATCAACTGCAGTTGGGAAACATAATTAACAACTGTGTGATGAAAATAATTAATTTCGTGCTCTTGGGGAAAATTTATAGTGAAATATTTTTCAGAACAGACAATGGAAGATAATGTTTTAGAATTCAAACATCTGGAAACACTGCCTGAGAAGGAGAAACTTCTAGGTCAGTGAAGTCATGGATCAGGCTTGTATTTCTTGGGTGTTCACTCACTCACACTCACACACACACACACACACACACACACCCCTCAAAAGACCAGAAAAGACTCAGTTCCAGGAATGGAAGAAAGAAAGAAAGAAAGGAAAAAAAAAAAAAAGAAAGATCCTGAAATCCCTCTGTAATCTAAGATCAAGTAATAGTGTTTTCAAATTCAGAGGATTTTCCATTTAAATTACCAAAGCAAAATTCTTCCACAGAAGTCTCTGCCTAAGCTTTGGGTAGTTAAAGAGTTTTATCAGTAGGAAAAGGGATGTTTTTCTCTGAATGGCAAATATCAATGTGGGAATTCTTGAAATTTTCTAGGGCGCAGAGTCCACTTACCTCTTAGTTACACCAGGAATTTACATAACTGGTCAATGTATTCCTGGTTTTCCTGAACCTCAAGTCTTATAAATCTCAGCATGACTGGAATTTTACTCTTTGATCAACTCCTTGGTTCTAATCCTGTGACTTTCATTACAGGTACTTTATTTTGCTTCATCCATAACAGACAATGTAGATCTAGTGCTGCAGTTTCCCATTTCCTTCTCTCAGTGTCAGTTGCCTGGGAGACAGAAATGAATCCTCTTTTAGAGGTTGCTGCATCAGGCTCCCAAATACTTGGACTACCTCCACTCCTGTCCGTCTCTGACTTTCCAAAATGAGAGTCTGATCAGAGTCATTCCATGCCTAAACTTTTCAACAATTCTTATCCTTCCAGCATAATATGTAGACTACTCAGCATGTCATACAAACCATTATACTATGACTCCTTCCTCCCTCTGCTGTCTTGCATCATTTATTTCCCCCTCCACAATGCTGAGTTGCTCTCATGAGCCATCTGAAAGCCCAGGAATGTACTTCCTCATGGCTTGGGCTCTATATATGCTTTTTGTTCAGCCAGACACACTTTCTTCTCTCCTTCTAAAAATAGGCTAATTTCTATTATGCTCTTAATTCCATTTTAGATATCATTTCCCCTGAAAATCTTTCCTGACTGACTACCTGAAGTCTGGGTCTGGTGCCCCCCCTTATACACTTTTAAGGACCCCTGCCTATTATGTGTCATCATCTTAGCTACTAACTGAAAGGTTGGTAGTTCAAATCCACCCAGGGATGCCCTGGAAGACAGGCCTGGCAATGTACTTCTGAAAGATCACAGTGCTGGAGCACCGTCAGTTCTACTCTGAAACACTCCATGGCAGTTGTTTTTTGTTTGTTTGTTTTAGTATATGATTTGTGTTTTTGAGTAGATTGCAAACTATACAGAAGATGTAGCCTGTCCATCTTATCTCATATCCAGAGTATTTCCTGACATATAGTAGACACTCAGTAAGTGTTGGTTGAGGGAATTAAAGAGAATGGCCCTGTTGGTGACAGTGTCAGGACTTGAAACAAGACTGTAAATCTATGACATATATACTTGAGTGGCCAGAAAGCAATCTGAAAACCCATAGTAGAGTTTGGCTCTTCTCTTTAGAAGAGACTGTATTCTGTTACATTGTAGTCGAGTGAGATGTAGTATATTGTCCTTTCAAGTCCCTTCATTAATATTGCCACTCCAGAGTGAGAAGAAAGTCAAGTTACTTTGGTTATTGTCATAGGAAGAGGGATAGGGTGTGACATTAGGCTATGTTCTTTCTTTAACAGAAGGTTCTTACCCAACCTGAGAACATTACACATTGACAGAAGCAGGACCCATCTCGGCAGGGCTCTGGCATCCACTTTGGAGGTGAAAGGGAAAATGGAAGTAGGGGCAGGAAAAATGGTTTCTTGGCACGTGCGCGTGCGCTCTCTTTCTCTCTCTCTCTCTCTTTTCCTTCACTCAGAAGGTACTCATTTTGTTCTCTGTTCAGGTATCCTTGGCAACTGTACTCTAAAGATTTATACTGGGACTGCAAATACAGAAACTACTCTAGCAAAGGTGTATCATAAAGTTTTAGTAAATAATTGGTGAAAGGTCAGTTGATGAGAAATGACTACCTTAAATGAAAATGTTACGAGTTAGGAACTGAAAGGCAGGCAGGGGAAATTCATGGCATTTAAAAAGAATGGGCCTCCTTGTTAGAGACCTCCTACAGGCAAGTATGGAAGCTACTGGTGTAGCGGTCCACAGAAGTCCTTTAGTTGAATCAGAGGCCACTCTAAAACATAACTGTCTCAAGTTAAATATTCATAAAAATTTCCCTTACTTCCTATTTAAGAATTGAAAACTCTTTACTAAAAGTAGCAAAGTGAAAACTGTAATGCAGCTATAATTATTGATCCAAAGGTAAATTCCATTCTTTCCATATGATAAATAGAAGCAAGAAATAGAGACACTTTAAATTTAATCAATCAACTAAAGAAAAATTATACCATTCATATACCACAGCTGAGGCAGGAAAAAAACCCATAAAATTCATATAATGATAGAAATGTCAAAAATAAAATTAAATACTTTGCTTAATTAGGAAAGTGGGATAGTAACATACAGTTGGACATCCGTATCTGAGGGTTCCACATTTGTGGATTCAGCCAACCACCAATCAAAAATATTTCGGACTATATATATATATATATATAGAGAGAGAGAGAGAGAGAGAGAGAGAGAGAGAGCGAGACTCAAATATACATAAATATATAAAAATTTATATATATATAAATTTTATTTATATAAATAAAGTGGTCAAAGCAATCCCTCAAATGCAAGGAGAATCAAGTGCTATTTACATAGAATTTACATGTATTATAAGTAATCTAGAGATGACTTAAAGTATATGGGATGTGTGTAGGTTATATGCAAATATTATGCCATTTTATATAAGAGACTTGAGTATTCACAGATTTTGGTATCTGCAGGTGAGGGGATTCTGGAAACAATTCCCATGGATATTTTTAAATATTTTTAAGTTTTTTTTTTAAAAAAAAACATGCACTACTGTCTTCTAAAGGTAAGCTTCAGTTATTTAGGAAATCCATTTAGATAGAGCACTGAAATTCCCCAGCTTGTGTACCTAGAAGCTATATTAAAATAAATGGATCTTTTAATGAACATATATTACAGGAACCCCCAGCCCAGAGGTATACTCAGAATTAAAGCAGATGGTCTTAGAAAGAATATCACTGTCTCTGCAGATAGATTATCCATTAAATGAAATGTAAGTGCACCAAACAGGGTATTCACTTATATTTACTTCTGCAAATTAGCTCCTGGTTATTCAGAATTTCCAGAATGACCTTTCATTGATGTCTAAAGATTATTTGCACAGATAGGAGAAATTGAATTTCAAAAGTATTTGTACCATCCTTAGGACCCAAATGTCATAACTCTTCAAGTCTTTCTGAATACTACAGATTTATCACTCCCTAGGTCTTCCAACGGACTTGAAGAGATGTTTTATTTCAATATACAGCACTTAAGTTTGTTCAGTGTAATCACTTATTAATGGACATGATAGCTACAAATTAGACTAAAACACAGTCTAGAGATAACAAAGCAATTGGTTAGATTAGAGGATACTATCAAAAAAGTATCAAAGGTCTGATAAGGATGATAAGGAACTAGTGGTACCTCTGGATCCTATAAGGCTTGGAATCTATCACCTTCAGGACCCAGTCCCATGCAGAAAGCCAGCAGCTGCAAATTACTACTTGGTTTTACAAAGTAAAGGTTAGGTAAAGAGAGCAGATTGCAGTAGACATCAAAGGAACTAGAATATTTTAAGTAGAAAGAACCCCATGGTATTTATTTGAGATCTTAAGGTTACTATCCATTTATCTCATTAAAAAAAAAAAAAAACCTATGCTGTTAAGTACTTTATTTCCACACACCAGGAAGATCAGATAAGTTGCCCAAGGCCACTCAGCCTGTTGACTGGCTTGTCACTCAGAGTTCCCAATATCATGCTGAGTGTTCCTGTCATCAGAGAATTCATTTGTATGCCCATGTGCCTGCCATCTGAGTATGGCAGGGCATTTATTACTTTTCTTTTCTGGAGATGTATATATACATCCAGAAAAATCACTGACATATCAATGATATTAAGGAAATAGAGAAAAGAGTGCTTCATGGAGCAACCTCTGCTCTTGGGTATTCAGAGCAGTGCTGAATCTCCAAATTAGACAGCAACCACAGTCCTGCGAGACGAGGGCCCATTTGATAGAAAAGGAAGCCTTTCAAATAAAGAAAACTCCACCTTGCCTATTACCCATGACAAATGCATAATTGCTTGGCTCTTTTCAACATCCTGTCCCACTCACTTACTATCACACAATAAGTGGAGCTGAGACTCTGAGTTTTAATTTCCATCATCCTGAACGGAATACCAATAAAGGCATGGGAGAAAAGCACATATGTTCACCATCCCACTTCTTTTGGCAACGTGGTGCAATGAGATTAACTTGGGGGGAAACCAACTAGCTCTCCCTTCTTTTCTCATCTTTCTCTTTAGATTACTATTGTAGCCACTTAATTGTATTGTAATGTAGGTCGATGACACTATCAAAAGGCTTTCCCTAACATGAAGATCTGCTCTGTAGGAAGAAAGGGGGGGAGGAATCCCATTAGTCAGGAGGGTGTAGGGACTGCAGACAAAGAACTTTCTCCTCCTAACGTTTGTGTCTGGATAGAGACCAAGTAGCAACATTGAATGAGGAGCTGCCTCTCTTGAAAATATAAACTTCTGCTTAAATGGCACTTAAGACACGATATAATAAACTGTTTCATTGACTAAGCACTGGGACTCTGCCTTACAGTTCTCCTCCAAGAGCCTGAAGGCCCTATTGACTGTCTCTCTCCTTTGAGCTCAGATGTTGTGTTTGCAGACCCATGCAAGAAAAGTGATTTCTCTTGGCTGGTGATTCTGGCTGTGGTTTTTGCAGGCTTTCAAGTGAGATGTAAAACAAAGGTCCTGACCACTCAGAGTCATTAAGACTCCCTGGAAACTTTCTGCAAGTGTAGTGATAGTAACAGCAATTGCCCTGGCCAGATTCCATTCCAAGTAATTACATTCCACTAGGCAGTTTGTAACTAAAAGCTCTTCCCATGCTGTCTAGTCGGGCTCCTCTGCCAGTGACATACCAGCTGCTGAGCACCAACTAATTTGGGTCAAAAAGAGTTTCCGAAGCTAAGTGATATGGAGGATATGTACAGTGAGCCCCACTAGCTCTAGTCTTCTCTGTCATCTGCTGTAATTCTCCCCATCAGCTTGCAATGTCAAAGCATTCCTGAAGTCTTCTTATTTTCCAAGGTCCACCTCAAACCTCATCTCTTCCAAAGAGCACTTCAAAAACCACTGTCCTTTTGGGAGCAATCACTCCCTCTCCCACATTTCCTCTATACTGTGTTGGTACAGTTTAAAAATGTTAATTTCTCAACAAATATGCATCCCTTTGTATCTGTGATGGCCTAGTCCTCTCTCCCATGCAATGAGTTAAATGGATGCAGGTTACTATCCCCCATCCACAAATGAAGAAACAGAGGCGCCCAAGTCTGTGCTGCTTCACGAGTACAAACAAAACCAAAAACCAAACCAGTTGCCCTTGAGTCAATTCTGACTCATGGTGACCCAGTGATTGTCAGTAGAGCTGTGCTCAATAGAGTTTCCAATGGTTGAATTTTTAGAAGTACATCACCAAAACTTACTTCTAACATGCCCCGGGGTGGACCTACACTGCTAACTTTAGATTATTAGTTGAGCACTTAACCACTTTTACTACTCAGGGACCTCTTTGTCAACTGATGTAGAGATTAAAATAAAAGATTGCTGGCTACATCCTGGCTAAGGACTTCTGTTCTCTTTCTGAAGTTCTTTCTATTCCATCTGTGGCACTTTCCCTTCACATGTTTGGTGAAATCAAGTCAAATTAATGACTGCTAAGTCTGAGCCTCCAGGGCCCTGCTTCCTACAGGTTTCTTTTTCTTTTTTCCACCCACATGTTTCCCATATCTCAACAGACACCTCTTCCTTGTAAAGACACACTTTATTCTCCATCAGTGTCTTTTGAGTTTCATTGGAAATAATTTTTATAGCATTGATTCTGTATAGCTGAACGTTGACCTGAATATTGTTTTTCAAATCAGGAGGTATCTTTTCATATATGATTTCATTTTACTCTTTTAATATCCCTGACAGGTAGGCAGGAGAAGAATACTTTCTCCATTATGCAGATGGAATGAGGCATTCAGAATTCTACCAGTGGTTCTAAGAGGAATCAGCCTACTGTGCAACTCAGAACTGGGCTTTACTTTCTCTAAGACTGCCCCCATAATTCACACTTCCATAAAATAGGGCAATTTCCCAGTTAAGCAAATGCTCCCTGAAACTACCTTCCAACAGAAAAAAAAAAAGAAAAGAAAAGAAAAGAAAAAAATTCTTTGGGGATGTGAGAAAGGAAAAAAAAGACTTTGGGGGATATGGGAAAGAAACTCTCCTCCTTTACAACTGCACTTTGAACTTTCTCTTCAAATGGTCCACCAGAATAAAAACATCCATTGAATTTTGAGTTTAGAAAAGACAAATCATGTACTAGACAAAACCTCAGTGCCTACTGCATTGTTAGTCCTCAAGGATATTAGCTATGCAAGTCGTTGTATTTAACTTTCAACATATATGCAGGGAGGCGTCCATTCTCAAGATCACACACTGATAAGTGTCACGGAGGCTGGGATTTGAACAGAGACTGGTTGTCACACTCTAAACCATGCTTGTACATTGCCCAAGTACAGGCAGGCTGGAGTTACCTCGTCCTTGGATTCAGTCAGCTCCTTTCCCCTAGCACATACAGTGGTCCCTCGCCTTCCTCTTTTTTCCCTATACAATTTTTGAGATAAACTAGAAGAGCAAGAGGAAATAAAAAGAATATTGAACTTGTTCAGGGAAAGGCTGAGAGGGTCTCAAAGCAGTTGTCCATTTTACTGTCAGTTGTAAAGAAAACATGACATGGGAGTTAAGCCAAGTCATCGACTCAGATTCAGTCTTTGCATTATTTTTTCCCCCTAGACAAGATATTTTCCCTCTTTCTTCTTTTTCTGGGGACAATGTAGGTATAATCTTTTAAAAAATAAACTCACAGACTAAGAGGCTCCTCCAAGTTCATGGATGTCAGAAACGAAGATTGACCTTGGGCTAGACAGTCTGTTTCTTTGCACAGAGACAGAAGGTGCTGGGGCTGGAGCAACTCACTCCTCTCTTGGTTGGAATGCTCTGCAGCCAGGCTGCCCTTCTGAGAAGACAGCATGATCTGATCTGCACCAGTCTCTCAGCAAGGCCCTTTTGCCATTCCAGGACTTCCTGCTAGCCCTGCTCATTTCCACGGTCACTGCAGGAACTTGGACGACACAGAGTCAAACTACAAGTTGGAGATGATTGACAACTCAGCAGTGGCAACACTAAAGCAGAGGAAGGCTAAACTGCTGCAAACAAAGCCAGAGAGTAGTATATAGGGAAGAAATGGTGCTATCCAAACTATTTCTTCTTTCGTTAGCTCTACAGCTTTCACAGACCCTCCTTCATTATGGACAAAACTCCAGAATCTCTTTAGTAGGCTCATAGGAGCACTTGGTTCTCTATTGAGGGGGGGAGAACCTGCTTCTGCACATCCATGTCTGTCTCTTCAAACCAGGGCTCTGAACCAGTTCATGCAATTCAACCTCCTGCTGAACAGCTGCCCTTCTACCCCAGGGATACTACATCCGAATCAACAATTTACAAAGATCCTCAGGTGATTCTTAGGTATCACTTGAGGGACTTTTAAGAATCACCTGGGAATCCTGTTATACTGTAGATGATGATTCAGTATATCTAGGGCGGAAATGCAAATTCACAGTAGAAGGTCAAATTGGAATGAAGTGGTTTAGAGTCCTGTTCCTCCATTTTTTTTATTATTATTATTATTTCACCTTAAGGTATAGTTAGTGTTTGTTGGTGGGGGAAGTGGGAGTATAATGATAGTAAATTAAAGGTATACATGTTTACTACCATCTTTCTTTCTTTCAGGAGGGTTCAAATGCACTAATAGGCTAGAGCTCACTCACCCACGCTTCCTTAAAACTACCTATACTTGGTCCAAACTAAAAGCATTGATATCCCACTCCCATTCACTCATCTTGCAAATAATGACACATGACCTTAGGATTTATTCCAAAAACTGTTTTGTTTTTTTCTTTTGCAAGTTTCACTCTAACGGACTCTTTGAACACAGTTTGTATCTAATAAGCCTGTGTGGGCTGCCTGTATTTCATACCAAGACACAGCCACTTGCTGTGCAAAGGAACAAAGTTAGAACCATGGAATAATGGAAGAGGACGCTCAAAAACAAAATTTCAAGAGGGCCCCCTCCTTGAGCTTAACAAATGTCTTTGAAAATACCATAATAGTAGCCTCCCACAGCTCTGTAAAGCTAAATTACCAGTAAGCAGCCGATGCCATGAAATACTAAGAATTATTAATTCCAGCCCTGACTTACTTTGGTTTTAGGTGTAAGAGCAGAGGGGAAACATGCCCATGTTGTGTGCTTTCCAATCCAATTACCAAAAGGTCATGACTACCCACTGCTTTAAATCTCACAGATATTGTCATAGTTTCTTGGTGCTGTTACAACAGGAATACCACAAGTGGGTGGCTTAACACATAGAAATTTATCTTCTTAGAGTTTCGGGTGCAGCAGAAGGTGGGTGTTTGTGTGCACGGAGCACCCTGGGGGCAGGCCGGGCAAGCAAGCAGGATGCAAGAGACCAGGAAATGAGCAGAGCAGTTTGGAACAACTAAGAGAGACAAACTTATGTGTCAGTTTGTCGTACTGTGGTGGCTTGAATGTTGCTGTGAGGTTGGAGGCTATGCCAACAGTGTTTCAAATGCCAGCAGGGTCACCCACAGTGGACAGGTTTCAGCAGAACTTCCAGACTAAGATAGACTCGTAAGAAGAAAGAGGCCATCTACTTCTCAAAGAATTGGCCACTGAAAACCTTATGGATATATTACTGGAAAACTTTATGAATAGCCTGGAAACATTGTCCAATATACTGCCAGAAGATGAGCCCCTCAGGTCAGAAAGCATTCAAAATATGACTGGAGAAGAACTGCCTCCTCAGAGTAGAGCTGACCTTAAAGAGGCGGACAGATTAAAGCTTTCAGGACCTTCATTTGCTGATGTGGCATGTCTCAAGATGAGAAGAAACAGCTGCAAACATCTGTTAATAATCAAAACATAGAATGTACAAAATATGAATCTAGGAAAATTGGAAGGTGCCAAAAATGAAATGGAACACATAAAGATTGATATCCTAGGTATTAGTGTGCTGAAATGGACTGGTTTTGGCCATTTTGAATCAGATGATATGATCTACTATGCCAGGAATGACAAATTGAAGAAGAATGGTGTGGCATTCATCAACACAAACAATGTATCAAGATCTATCCTGAAGTACAATCTTGTCAGTGATAGGATAATATCCATATGTCTGTAAGGAAGACCAATTAATACTACTATTATTCAAATCTATGCACCAACCACCAAAGCCAAAGATGAGGAAATTGAAGATTTTTACCAACTTCTGCTGTCTGAAATTGACCAAACATGCAATCAAGATGTGTTAATTATCAGTGGTAATTGGAATGCAAAAGTTGGACACAAAGAAGAATCACCAGTAGTTGGAAAATACGGTCTTGGTGATAGGATACTGGAGATTACATGATAGAATTTCGCAAGACCAACAACTTACTCATTGCAAATACCTTTGTTCAACAACACAAATGGGACTTTTCCCACAAATGGGACTAACAACACATGTGGACTTCACCAGACAGAGTACACAGGACTCAGATTGACTACATCTGTGGCAAAAGGCAATGGAGAAGCTCAATATCTTCAGCCAAAACAAGGCCAGCAAAAGGTCATTAAAATGACAGGAAAGGAAGAAAAGCACAAAATGGATGTCAGAAGAGACTCTGAAACTTAACCTAGAACAGAGAGTGGTTAAAGCAAATGGAAGAAATGACAAAATGAGAGAGATGAACAGAAGATTTCAAAGAATAGCTTGAAAAGAAAAAGTCAATTATGGAAATGAATGGGCAAAGACCTGGGACTAAAAAAACAAAAGGAAAGAACATGCTTGGCATTTCTCAAACTGAAAGAACTGAAGAAAAAATCCAAGCCTTGAGTTGCAATACTGAAAGATTCTATGGACAAAATATTGAATGATGCAGGAAACATCAAAAGAAGATGGAAGGAATACACAATCACTGTACCAAAAAGAATTGGTCAATGTTCATCTATTTCAGGAGGTGGCATATGATTAAGAACCAATGGTACTGAAGGAAGAAGTTGAAGCTGCACTGAAGAAAGTGGCAAAAAACAAGGCTCCAGGAACTGAAGGAATACCCATTGATATATTTCAGCCAATGGATAGATACCACACTGGAAGCACTTACTTGTCTGTGCCAAGAAATTTGGAAGGCAGCTACCTGGCCAACTGACTGGAAGAGATCCATATTTGTACCCATTCCAAAGAAAAGTGATCCAACAGAATGTGGAAATTAATTAACAATATCATTAATATAAAGGAGCTCTGGTGGTGTAGCGCCTAAGGCATTTGACCACTAACCAGAAGGTTGGTGGTTCAAACCCACAGCCTCTTTGTGGAAGGAAGACTGGGCAATCTACTTCTGTAAAGATTTATTGCCTCAGAAGCCCAAAGGGTACTGCTATGATTGCTATGAATTCGAATCAACTCCATGGCACTGAGCTTTTTTGTTTTGTTTTGTTTTTTATCATTAATATCACAAGCAAGTAAAATCTTGCTGAAGATATTTCAAAAATGGTTGCAGCAGAATATGGACAAGGAATTTCCAGAAATGCAAGCTGGATTCAGAAGAGGACATGGAATAAGGGATATCATTGCTGATGTCATATGGATCTTGGCTGAAAGCAAAGAATACCAAAAATACGTCTACTTGTGTTTTTTTGCTATGCAAAAGCATTTGACTGTGTGGATCATAACAAATTATCAAAAGATTGAAAAGAACTCTTAATTGTGGTCATGAGGAACCTGCACATAGACCAGGAAGCTGTTGTACAGCAAAGACGGGTTCCAGTACAGTAAGGATACGGAGGCTAGCACAGGACTGTGCTGTGTTTTGTTTGGTTGTACAAAGGGTCATTATGAGTTGGAGCTGACTTGACCTAAAGACAACAACATATATTTATTTATGTATTTATTTATTGCAACTTCTGCTACAGAGGAAATTGCTTAGAAGATTGTCTCTCTTTGAAGGAATTGGCAGTGAGCAGTATCTCTCATGTACATTCCCTCTAGTGGAAAAAAACAATTCAGATTATGTGAATATGTATTGTGAAGAAATAGGGTCAGTCAATTGGGTCATCAGGAAAGCTCAGAGCCTAGACAAAGAACAGTGTCCAGTTATAGGAAGAGCATGACAGAGTCAGAGGATTATGGTCATTTTGTCCATTTTCTTGTCATAGCTAATCTATCCTGATTATTGCTGGGAACTCTAATCTTACAAATGTTGAGGAAGAAAATATTGATAAATTTAAAAAATTAATTTATTAATCTATTCATCCATTCATTTATAAGTAAGTAGTTATTGCATTAAGGAGCTCTGGTGGCACAATAATTAAGTGTTCAGCTCCTAAATGAAAGGCCGGCAGTTACCAGCCATCCACACATTCCTTGGGAGAAAGACCTGGCAATCTGCTTCAGTAAAGATGATTGTTGTTGTTGTTGTTGTTGTTATGTACAGTTGAGTCAGACCCAACTCACAGTGATCCCTCCTTAGGTTTCTGAGGAAGCATCACTACAGAAGTTGATTGCCCAACCTTCCTTCCGAGGAGTGGCTGGTGGGTTTGAATCGTCAGCCTTCTGGTCAGCAGTCAAGTGCCTTAGGCACTATATACCACCAGAGCTCTTACTAAAGACAATAGCATAGAAATTCCTATGGGATGGTTCTACTCTGTCACATGGGGTTATTATGAGTCAAAAATGGACTTAATGATACATAACAACAATTTATTGAGTTCTTCCTAAGTGTCAGTACTGGGATCCATGGTTCAAGAAAGCTATCCTTGTGACCCTCTATACTGAGTACAGAGCAGATTTCTAAAAGCATCAGGCTTATCCTATAAAACTGTAAAAGCTGTTATCATGAAATGATAAGCAGGAAGCAGCATGATTTTATACAAGCAGACTTAAAATGTGACATATGGCTTGCCTTTACATTTTCTCTGTGCTTTGCATTTCATCTGAGATTGTATAATTCATATCTAAAGCATAAAATTTATTGAAGGTCTATATAGGAAATCAGGAGCTCTGGTGGCGTAGTACCTAAGGCACTTGACTGTTAACCAAAAGGCTGGCAGTTCAAACCCACCAGCCACTCCCTGGAAGGACAGTTGGGCATTCTCTTCCATAGTGATACCGCCTTGGAAACCCAAGGAGGGATCACTATGGGTGGGATCCAATTCGACAGCAGTGAGTTTAGTTTGGTTTTTGGTTATACAGGAAATGGCATTTACCCCCCAAGAACACTAGCAAAAAGTAACCCTTTAAGGGGTGGGAAAAGAGAAATGCTGTGGCCCTTGGGAAATGTTAAACCCTCAAACAAATATAATGTTCACAAGTCTATAAAGTTTCAAATAGTAAGGAGGGGAGAAAAAAGGAGGACAATGTAACTTCAGGAACCCTTTCTCTGCAGATAAAAGAATTAATTGCTTTCTCTCAGTTTCATTGTTAGCACCAATGAAGCAGGAGAAGGTGGGAGGAAGAGGCTATTTCTATAAGAAGAGGACAGTGCTTTCTGTCAAGCTTTAACTTGCTTAGATCTGGAATTTTAAACCAAACAGGGAAAGGGAAATTTCAAGCTCCATTTACTTTTAGCAAATTGGGACTTCTTGTCTCAATTTGAATATAGGCAAACTTGTCCCTGGCCCATTGTGTTTATACTGTGGCCCTTTCTAACAAAATAACTGAGTAGGTAGACTTTGGCATCAGAATCCATTAAAATGCCAACATCCTCATACCCCTGGCACAACAGAAGTTGGGGGAAGTAGAGGTAAAAGGTGGAAAGAGTTAAAAGGGGGATGATACAACTTTGAACACACTGCCACATTTGTTTCACTAAATTAGCACATCATAAGTCTCCTAGTCTACCAGAAATACACTCAAAGATGACTATCTGGGATATCAAACAAAATGTTTCCAGCTTTCAATATGCTAATGCCAAATTTGATTATAGGAAAGGGATTAAGTTTATGTAAAAGGCTATCACCACCCTAACAGTGTTCTGGGAATGGTTGCATAACGTGACAAGAACAGGTTGTGGAACAAATGAAAGCCTTGCTGATATCAGATGGATCTTGGCTGAAAGTAGAGAAACCAGAAAGAAGTTCATCTTTGTTTTATTGACCATGTAAAGGCATTTAACTGTGTGGATCATAACAAATTACAGATAACATTGTGAAGAATGGGAATTCAAGAACCCTTAACTGTCCTTCTGTACATAGAGGAAGAGGCAAATGTTTGAATAGAACAATGGGATACTGCATGGTTTAAAATCAGGAATGGTGACTGTCAGGATTGTACAATTTCACCATATTTATTCAATCTATGTGCTAAGCAAATAATCTGAGAGGCTGGAGTATATGAAGAAGAATGAGGCGTTGAGGTTTAGAGGAACACTCAGTAATCACCTGTAATACACAGATGACAAAACCTTTCTTGCTGAAAGCAAAAAGGCTTTGGGAAACTTATTCATGAAGACCAAAGACTACAGCCTTCACTATGGATTACATCTCAACATAAAGAAAATAAAAATCCTCACAACTGGACCAATAATAAGTAACATCATTGCAAATTGAGAAAAGACTGAAGTTGTCAAGGGTTTCATTTTACTTGGATGCACAATCAATGTCCATGGAAGCAGCAGTCAAGATATCAAAAAAACATATTGCACTGGGTAAATCTGTTCAAAGTGTGAAGGCAAAGACATCACTTTGCGGACTAAGACATCACTTTGAGAACCAAGCATTGTATTTTCAGTTGCCTCATATGCATGTGAAAACTGTACAATGAATAATGAAGATTAAAGAATAACTGATATTTTTGAATTATGGTGTTGGGGAAGAATATTAAATATACAATGGACTGCTAGAAGAACAAATCTATCTTGGAAGAAGTACAGCCAGAGTGCTCCTTAGAAGTGAGGACAGCGAGACTTCATTTCATGTACTTTAGACATGTTATCAGGAGATACTAGTCCCTGGAGAAGGACATCATGATTGGTACAGTAGATAAAAAACAAAAAACAGGAGTTCAGGCAAGATGGCAGACTAGGCAGAAAGACTGCACAGACCCTCTTCAACAAAGAAAAGGAAAACCAATTAACATAGACACAAAAGATAATCTTGGACCCCTGAGCCTTGAAGGGAAGGATACAGAAGTGAACGAAACCCCAACTAGCAGAAGAATTTGCGTGAAAATACCAAAAAAGGAGA
>NW_006921669.1:823868-844121 GCF_000298275.1 Orycteropus afer afer
GGCAGGAGTGCATGGAGGGATGGACACAGGGAAGAGGTAACTATGGGGAGGAAGTGGGAGGGGAGCTGTTGCATTGTAAACTGTGGTCAATGTCATGAGACAAAATATATGTGAACTGCTGTATGGAAAGTGAATTTGCTCTATAAACCTTCACCCAAATCACACACACACACACACACACAAACCTCACTGCCATAGAGTCGATTCTGACTCATAGCAACTCCCTTTGGGTTTCTGAGGTGGTAAATCTTTACAGAAGTAGATTGCCCAGTCTTTTTTCTGTGGACTGGCTGGTTGGTTTGAACCTCCAACCTTCTGGTTAGCAGTCAAATGTCTTAGGCACTATGCCACCAGAACTCCTTGGTAAAGAAAGATAGTGAAAAAGAGGAAGACCTCCAACAAGATGGACTGACACAATGGCTGCAAAGAGTGGGCTGAAACGTAGCAATGATTGATATGAGCACAGCGCAGGACTGGGCAGTGTTTCATTCCATTGTACACAGGAGTCACTATGAGTGTGAATCAACTCAATGGCACTTAACAACAGCAACACAATTGGGGACTTTGGTCCTTCTGTCAGCTTGCCACAGAGTAGGCCCAGCTATGCCCGGGGTAGAATAGCCTTGCAATTAGCAGAAAATCATTTTGGTGGAATAATTGGAGAGCTTGCTGATCTGTGAATCTGGGATAAACCTGCAGGCAGTGCCCCAAATTTTGATTAATTATTCATTTAGGCTTTTCCTTTGTATTGATGCAAAAAGTGATTTCATTTGAAGACTATTGTTCATTCTGGTGATCTGTCTCTTCTTTCTCCAGAGCAAGTGTTCATTTTCTCTTATAGGACACTCTGCTGTTTGGGAAGAAAAATAAGGAGGCAATGAAGAAGAAGGCATCTCACCAGTTACTCTGGGCATGGAGCCAGGATTACAACAAGCACTGCAGGGGTAAGAAGCAATGGATTTTAATTGGTGCCTAGGGGGAAAGGTCAGCTCTCTTGCAACAATGGGCATCTATGGTGGTAACTGACTGAATCCTCTGTGGGAGTTTGTAAATGTCAGTAATGCACTCCCAAATTGAAGCACAAAGGGCTTGGGCCCAAGGAACAAAGAAAGCATTAGACAGTCGAGAAAATATGTAAATCTGTTGGTGAAATAATGCATAAATAAAGTATAAGGGGTTTGTGCCCACACACAAACATGCTACATAAAATAGATTCAAAGGAAAAATAGAGTGTTTCCATGATCTGACAAGTGCCTTCCTAAGATCCAACATCTCTCTCCCCAGTACAAAGTTCAGCTCTTTTCCTGGACAACCACTGAGATTCAAACACTACTATTATTTCAGTCAAGTTGGATGGATTTAGTTTCTAATAACAACTAAAACCATCCCACTGAAATGCGAGTTTTCTGAAAACTTGTTAAGAAGTTGTAGCTGTTCTTTCTTTTAAAGGAATTTGGGTCCATTTAAGAAAGCAGTGAAGAAAAAGATAAACTATCAGCCATTGAAACACTAGAGATCCCTCTTGGTCCCCCAGAAATGTCTGGCTGCTTCTCTTATCACCAAGTTTCAGTCCATCATCTCCCCAGGGGAAAGATCAGGCAATCTACTTCCAAAAGATAACTGCCAAGGAAACCCTATGGGGAAGATCTACTCTGTCACAGGCATCGAAATCAACTCAATGGCAGGCAACAATATCTAGTGACCTAAGTTCAAACCCACCCAGTTGCATTGCTAAGGAATGCCCTGGTGATTTGCTTCCACAAAGACTACAGTTCAGAAAACCTATGGATCAGTTCCATTCTGTAACACAAGAGTCAGAATCTACTCAGTAACAATGAGTTTATATTTTTCAAGTCAACAATTAAGAAACATGATCTGTCAAAAGAGCACTTCATAAGCTTCAGGGTGCAAAAGAATAGGATACATAATACAGATTATCAAAATATCAAGATTTTAGGAAAGAAAAGGTATAGTATCAGTATCAATGTAAACTCCATGTTCATTTCTCCCTACACACCTCTCCCTCCAACAGGGTCCTGCATTATGCATATTTGTAGTTCCACTGCTAATTCTTCAATAGGGAGCTCTGGTGGTGTAGTGCCTAAGGCATTTGACTGCTAACCAGAAGGCTGGTGGTTCAAACCCACCAGCCACTCTCAGAAGGAAGGTTAGGCAATCTACTTCCATAGTAGATACTACCTCGGAAATCCAAGGAGGGGTCGCTATGAGTCGGATCTGAATCAATAGCAGTGAGTTTTTTTGTTTTATCCTTGAGTAAATTTTTTTTTTTTCTGTTGTGAATGTCATGGCCTATATCATACCAGTCTGCTACTTTGGGCAACTTAAGTTGTCTCTGTAACTATCTCAGGCTACGGTCCTCCCCAAACTCTCAGAGCCTTTGTCATCTGTACCATGTAATCCATCATCTTCTGTCTTTCATTGTTCTTTAACTGGATCCCTGAAGCAGGATAGTAAGCTCTATAAGGATAAACCATAAGGTTCAAGCATTTTCAAATTCACCATCATGCTTGCAAAGTACTGGGCACAAGTCAGGTATTCAATAAAGTGGACGTCAATTGCTTTCTTCTGAAATTGTACCTCTCAATCCCATCAAAAGTTCTGACTGACCAAGAGTTAGTTAAAGTAAATAATGAATATATCAAATCTATCATAAGTTAATATTTACTTCTGTTAATTCAATCTTAAGAGTATCACCACTGTGCATTTATTGACTTTATGAGGAAGACAGGAAAAAAGTTTGGAATAATTGAACATAAATTGCTTTTTTATGTTAAAATTGTAATTTAAATTCATCATGCAGACTTTTTTTTTGGTCTAATTAGTTCATTAGAATTGAATCGAATTAGCATGATATAATAATCAAAACAGGTATGTTTATTCATTTAATTATTTCCAAATCACTCAAAGCTATGCACTGTACTCTATGAACACTGGTTTCTCATAGCACACACGCTGAAAGACGGTTTTCTTTTTCTTTTTCCTTCTCTTTTGACAAATATTTGCTTTTCTGTGAAGGTTTCCTGAGTCCACAAAGATTGAGTTCTCTGTACATAAACGTTATGATATATATAGTTCGGCACTATAATTGATTGTTTATCCATTCATCTCCTCCAGCAGGCTGCACGATCCTAAGAGCAAGGACAATGTCTTATATCTCTATTTTCTTTTTTAATTCTTAAAAAAGAAATATACATAGCATAAAATAGGCATTTAATAAATTTTCACTGAGTTGATAGATGATAGCATAAGGTATGGCCATATAACTTAAAATAGATAATAACCATAATAATACAACAAACATTTATTGAACATTTTCTTCATGCCCACATACTGTTCTTTATTTTGACTATTTATCACAATTACCTTGTGATTTGCTAAAATTACTATATTTCATTTCAAAGATGAGAAAACTGTACCATGGAGAGGTTAATAACCAACCAACCAACAGATAAAACCCTGTATAAGGGCATACAACTAGTATATGGTTCTATACTAGTTGGAATTTAAAGCCAGGTATTTTGGCTCCAGCATCCATTATATCGACCATTTTACACCACAACTAATGATTCCACCAAGCAATTCACAGTGACCACGTTCATATGACAAAGTGCAGCTCTGTGAAGGCTGTAAATACCTACTCAGTTGATATACCTAACAAGTGCTGAAAATACCAAGTGTGCACATAAATGTAAGGGGCCACTGTACAGAAGGATAGAGAAGTAGGTAGGAGAGGCAGCTTTAAAAGGACAAAAGTTCATTAAGTGCCAGCTGAGCAATGATACTTGAATCTCTCTCTGGGGAGCTGGGGAGCCTAGATCTAGGCCTGCCATATCCCCACGCTTGAGTCCTAATTGTGTTTTCTTTCCTGGTAAAACCAATTTCAGCCACAGCCATCAACATATTTTACCCCTTTGAAACCACTCAAGAAGAACGGAGATAAGGGTAAATTGTACTCCTTCCAAAAGTCTTAATAACTTCCCGGTAAATTAGCCCTCCTCTCTCTGAGAGTTTCCAAGTGATTCTTAAACTTCTACTGCTGAAAACATTTATGAGTTTATTATTTCTTCCGTCTTCATTGTGCTCTCTGTGTTAGCTTTCTCTTATCACTATTAGGTTGCTTTAAAGTCTCTGTAGTAATCTCTACCATCTTCCCTCCTGGCTTAACATCCATGCATTTCCTCCTGCCTTTCCTTTGCTTATCTGTGAGAGGCAGTATGTTCAGAGTTCATTTATTATTTTCCGATCTTTATTTTTTGGATTTATCCATACTGTCTTTTTCTCTACTATAAGTAGGCTCACTTCCTGACGGCAGATGTTGTCAGTCTTGGCAATGTTTGGTATTCTGGTCCCTAAACAAATACACACAGCCCCAAGCACCAAAAGAAGAACAACTGTGTCTGTCAGTTATCAAATTGTGTATTCTGCAGCCCTTTCTACCTGTAAGGATCTAAGCCAATCTCGTTTACCTACAAGCTGTAGTTTTCTGTTCCGCAAGAGTTATTGTAAGTAGTTGACTTGAAGGGCTATGAAATGAGAATCATACCAGAGGTTAGGGACCCAGCAAAATGTAGAGGTGGATGCCTAGAGGAAAAGAGGGTTAAAACCACAAGATGATTTGGTCAAGAGAAAGGTCAGGTTAAGAGAAGTAATGTTTAAATGGAAATGATATAACCCCTGAGGCTGGTGGCGTTCTTTTAATTTCTCCAGGGAAGATAAAGTGGCTTTATTAAAGATTCACTGGCATTGACTTTGTTATCCTGACAGCACCAGGAGAAGGCTTGGGGCAAGTCTGATATATTGGAGCGAAACATCCCCACCCTAGTAAATGTGGCAAATTTCCTGTAGCAGCCAGCATTCATCTCCATCCATCATGAGAGCAGCATGGGCTATTCACTAGAAACAAATGTTCTAGATACAGTATGTCAAACACCGGATGATGGAAACCTCTGAGAAACCACAGGGAGTATGCTGGAAGCAAACAGACCAGAATGCTGAAAAGACCTCTGACCATTTTCCACAGCAGAGCATAACTTGGAACAAACCTGAAATAATGCATGTGACCTTCATAAAAGGGTAATGGATGGACAGTTAGCATTAGGCCAGCCAGATGTCAGGCAACATAAGCTGTAATAAAGACAGATGATGAGATAAAAATAAATAAGTAAGGAGGAGCATATAGATAGACGTACATAGATAAGTAAAAAGGAATCTGTTCCTCAAATAGGGTTAAGAAGATAGCAAGCAACAACCTTCTGAGAACCAGTCAGTGGTATAAGAAATATGGTTTCCAGGTCAATCTTACTTGGTATTATTTGCAGACTAATTTAGACCATCTCTATTTTGATTACCCCATTTGTTAAAAAGTAATAAAGCCAAAAAATAAAGTTCTATTTCTTTTTTCTTTGTTAAAGTGTCCTTTGTGAACTAAAGTAGGAAGCACTATCTAAACAGGAAAAATCAATTGATATAACTATCTATCACCTGTCTAGCTAGCTATTTACCTGATTAGCTAGCTATATATATACATTTAACATAGCTAATAAGATTCTAAATTATAACACGAATGTCTTTAGCCAGTATAAAGACAAACTTAGTCTTCATGGAGATGTAACTTACTACTGGATATGTTTTTTAAAACGACTAGGTCAAGAATAATATTTCATGTTGTTGTTGTTATTTGCCATTGAGTCGGCCCCGACTCATAGCGACCCCTCCTTGGGTTTTTGAGGCAGTATCACTACAGAAGTAGGAATGCCCAACCCCAACCTTCCTTCCGAGGAGTGGCTGGTGGGTTTGAAACGCCAGCCTTCTGGTTAGCAGTCAAGTGCCTTAGGCACTATGCTACCAGAGCTCCTATATTTCATGTATTAGATGTTTATTATATATGGTAGACACAACATCTTACAAATTAGGAATAACAAATATGTGATCTTCATTATGCAAGAAATTTCTTTCTAACAAAAATATATTGGGCAGTCTTAATGCTGCATGAAAGAGTAAATAGTGAGGAACCTGATAGGTTCTGAGAATTCAGGCAGATGGGAATATATTGGGGATGGGAAGAGAGAGACAGAAGGGAGAAGTAATTACTTTTTTGAATCTATGCAGTGATCAAAATTATTTGGCTGAATCTGTATATACATAATTTTTTTTTGCAGTATTAGTATTAAAGATGCAGAAATAAGATTTAAAAAGAATCAGGTGGGCACCTGCTATGTAATGGACTCTACGGTACAGTTCATCATAGGTTCTTTGATTTATACAGTGCTGTACAGGTACATGGTTGTTTCCCTGACCTCGTGAAACAACAATGGTACGTGGGAGTTCAGTATACGGAGGGGAGAGGGGCCTAGACCTCATTTCCCTTTCCTCTCAACTATGTTATTAAGAGCCCAGGAGTTTCAGAGGGATTCCCAAGGGTCACCTTGGGGCCACGAGGAGGTTGCTTAGTGGGTAGTGTTCCTGGCACTCCACTCCTGATTTCAAAAAGAACACTGTGCACTCATTCTGTGACTTGACTGAATACCAGGTGCTTGGACGTCTGTTGGAAAATTACCCTGTGATAAAACTGTGGATGTGGCATGCTGTCCTGGACTTTTTTTTTAAATGCTCAAGAATAGAACTCAACCGTACTCAATGGCCTGACACAGTATAAACACTCAGCTGTATCCAGGAAGGATCAAAGTAAATGATCTTTCCCTTTAGCCATCATTGCCCAGGTGAAGTGCAAGGAAGGAAGCACTTGTTCACTAAAAAAGTCACTTTTATTGAATTTTGGAGAATGCCACTTCCACTATGTCTCGAAGTTCATGCCTTGCACTTCTTTGTGAATGAAATACACATTTTTTTTTTTTTTTAAAGATGAGAGGCAAACGGATGATCTTGTGTACAAAGGGACAGATAAAAGAACTAGGGTGGAATGAGCAAGTGTTGAGTGTCCGCCAAGGGAAATGTCATGCACCCCCTTTGATGTATTATACAATACCCTAGTTCCCCTTGGCCCTGCCAGATAATGTGAAGTTAGTGTGATGCAAAGTCCTGGCATTTTAAATATTAATCATGTTCTTCCAAGCTACAAAAAATGAAGTTATATACATTATGGCCTAGAAATGATTAAAATCTACACAGCTTATTTTATTTTACTATCCTTGTTTATTTACTTAAACAAATTAATTTGCTAATTAGAGAAAACAAATGACTCAAAGCTGGTTTCACAGAATACTTCCTTTTTCATATTTCAGCTTGGGAGTTCCACACCCAGCCTAAGTTCAATTCAAATTCTCAGACATATGTTAAACCCCTACTGTATACTAAGCTCCTATGCGAGTTGTCTTAGGGACTATAAAGTAAGCAAAGCACTTTATCTCATCTGTTGTTGTTGTTGTTATTTGCCTTCGAGTTGGCCCCAACTCATAGCGACCCCTCCTTGGGTTTCCGAGGCAGTATCACTACGGAAGTAGGATTGCCCAACCTTCCTTCCGAGGAGTGTCTGGTGGGTTTGAACTGCCAGCCTTCTGGTTAGCAGTCAAGTGCCTTAGCCACTATGCTACCAGAGCTCCCTTATCTCATCTAGGAGTTTAAATTCTAAAGGGGAGATTAGCCATGGTCTACTAGTTGCTGTTGGGTTGACCCAAGTCATCGTTACCCCATGATGTGTGTTAGAGCAAAACTGTGCTTCACTGGGTTTCCAACAGCTGAGTTTTTTGAAAGTAGATCACAAGGCCCTTCTTCCAAGGTGTCTCAGGATGGACTTGGACCCCTAACCTTTTGGTTAGCAGCCAAATGCATTACCTGTTTGCACTACCCAGGGACTCAGACATGATCTAACAACTAGAATCCAAAGTCAGAGAAAAGTGCTAAAAGAGAGGCCAATGCCTCAGAGATGAGAGAGAATGAGAAAACTGCATTATGTGAACTGATGAGATTTTATGGGACAAGTGGCATTTAAAGGGTGTTTTAAAGGCATAATGGTCCTAGCTTCTCTTTCACCACTTGTATATAACCTTAGGCAAGTCACTAAACTCCCCAGGATTCTGTTTGCTTACCTAGTAGGATCTGAATATCTTCAACACATATTTTTGGAAGAAGTTGGTGGACCCTATCCACCACACCTGACCCCAAAGTAACAGACATGGTCCAGACCACCCAACCCAAATGACAAGGGGCATTAAGCATGGCCAGGTTGGAAAGAGAAGAAGTGAGGAGTCCATAATCAAACCCTTATTTAGAATGTGCCACATACAGTATGGTAATTAAAACCTAAACATCTGGAGAAAACGCAAACAGTGCTTAATGCTGGCATGTAGCAAGAGACCCACAGGAATTATCAATGTGTTCGGAGAAGCTAGCATCCTATTTATAGGATGAAAATCTTGGGAGACTCTCCCAGCAGGAACGATACTAATTAAGTGGTGATGACACAGAAATGAGAAGGAACCTGGTGTGGAGGGGCCACAGGCAACATAAAGAACAAATAGTCTCTAAGTTTCTTCTTGGCTGGGAACGTACGGGGCAGAGCACAACGTTGCCGCAAATAAATGGACTGCTTCTCCAAGTTAAATGTACACACACATATCCACATTTTTGTCTTTATTCTTCCAATGAATTCCACTTGTGGTTCTGTACTCTCTAATCCTTGAACATGTTATACACTGCCTCGTGGAGGGAGAACAGCTCAGGTCTGTTGGACTGATGTGGAAAGGTATTGCTGATAGATGCACACACAGTAAAAAGAAGCTTTCTTTTTAGGCAGAATATGAATAAATTCCTAAGAATTTAAGAGTGAGACCAAGATTTTCACATTCATTTTTTTTTCTTTGTGCCATCTGTGTTACTTGTACCCATCACCCTCTCCATCCCTTCTGTTCCTTTCAGTTACAGGTTAAATCATCTTTTCTCATAGCAGACTATATGTATGAAGCCAATAAACTATTGTTGGCACCAACGAGTCTTGGGATTTATCATGAACTGGGGGTGGTGGAAATGCCCTGCCCCGGAGATGTGGTGATAGATAGCAAAACTGCCTCTCCTCTGGCACTGGGACTTACTCAGTCTTGTTCTTCTGAGCCTACCTCATATATCAGAGGCAAGGGGCAGGGTTTGTTCCAAAAGAGAGATTATGAATGAGCTAAAATATACCTGGGAGCAGACTTTCTATGTCTCATAGCTATTCGAGATTCCCCAGACTGACATATGACGACATTACAGTTTTTACTGTAACAGACGTATCCAAGGAAAGCTGCTATAATTTACAGCAGGCTTGCAGAGCATCTGCCACGGGATGATCATCAATTTAAACTGTAAATAATGCCTCACTTTGTTCTGGACTCTGATCCCAGTAATACCCTTAACAAGCTGCCTGCAAAGCCAGGGCACGATGCCCACGGTTGGATGTATGTTGACTGAAGAACTGCGCTAGTCCTCAAAAAAGTGGCTAAAAATAGCAGTAAGAAGGGGAAGGCACAGAGGGGTTTCTGGGAATGCAAAGCAGTTGCCCTGATGTTGTCAGTTTTATTCCAGTTGTTCCCACTGAAGTGAGAAGCAGAGGGGAGCATTTGGTACAAAAGATGTTAACTTGCAAGATAGCACCCGGGAGACCTGAAAGAATTAATACAGAGCTTTAAAGGAGACTGCCCTTTTCACTGGAGGATAACGAGAGTCCTGGGAGAATTGGAGCGAACATGAGTGCCTTTGTCCTGCATAATTAATGGAGTCTTATACTTCTTTCTTCTTCTTCTTTTTTATATTACGCTGTATTGATTAGGGGAGATATTTTACACTTTAAAGTGTTGTGCAAGTTCTATCTTTTAGTTCAAGTATGTCCCTTTGGGGTAGAAGTATGTATCTCATGGTGATAAATTGATCTCATAAGTAGAAAAACTGTATACTAATATACTGCTATGTCAACTTTATTGATTTTTGTACCACTGTAAGGCCCTTCATCGTCCTCCAATATTTCTTAAATCTATCAGCATCTCAGAAAGTGACCCTGAAGGCCTCATTTATCTACAGAGGAAAAGATCCCTTTGTTTAGTTTCACCCATAAACATTGTGATTTAAACAGTTTAGGGACCGCCTCTGCTTCTGGGAAGGTAAGGGGCCCAGAATGAGCTGTGCTCTCAGTCATGGGCAGTGACTTCTCTTTACGTGGAAACAGGGTCAGCCAAGATGAAATAGCTAAATGTCCATGACCAAATGCTCTTCTTAAAGTCCTCCAGATAACTAGAGATTAATTATATAGCCTGATTAACGTGGTACAATCGGTTAAGCACTGGGCTACTAGACAAAAGGTTAGTGGTACAAACACACCCAGAGGCATCTCAGAAAACAGGCCTGGGTATATGCTTCCAAAGGTCACAGCCTTAAAAATGCTACAAAGTAGTTATACTCTGCACACCTGGGGTCATCATGAATTAGAATCAATCAGTAGCAACTAACAACAACTGAACGGAATGGGTTCTTTGCCAGGGCTGTGTGCAGTATCCCATCCAAGAATTGCTGACCATCTTAGAAGCTGTATCTAGACTTGAGAGCCTTATCCTTCCAGTCCCGCTCATGAAAACTACCTTCAAATCTGCACACCGTCCTCCTCATACTGTTCTGCAGCTATGGAAAAGTCTGTAATGACATTCAGTATTCCGCACCTTATTATAATGTTATTTTAGCATGCTACTCTAACACACACCAATCGAAGAGTAACTATCAACACAGGAGAACAATCCTAGGTCTCTGTCAGCACCATTAGTATAGAGATCTTTGTTTCTGCTTACGTCACTTTACAAATGGGGAATAAAAGGTTCCCGCTGTACTGTCAGTGAGTCCACTCCAACTCATAGTGAGCCTATAGGAAAGAGTTGAACTGCCCCAAGGCTATAAATCTTTATGGAAGCAGGCGGCCTCATCTTTCTCCCATGAGCACCTGCTGGGTTTTAACCACTGACTTTCTGGTTAGCAGCCCAATGCTTTAACCAATACCAGAGTGCCTAATACAAGGTGGTGGTTGTTGTTATGTGCCGTCAAGTCGGACCCGACTCATAGCTACCCCTCCTTGTGTTGCTGAGGTGGTATCACTACGGAAGTGGATTGCCCAACTTTCCTTCCGAGGAGTGGCTGGTGGGTTTGAACTGCCAGCCTTCTGGTTAGCAGTCAAGTGCCTTACGCACTATGCTACCAGAGCTCCCAATACAAGGTTAGGAAAATTTAAATGACTAGCACATGGTTACCTGCTATAGGAGCAGAGTCAACACAGGAACTTACATTCCTGAATCTAAGCTGAAGGATACTTCTATTACAAATAGTCATACTGCATTTACTACATGAATACCAGGCATTTCAGGGTCATTTCTCTTGGTACATAGCACACTGCCTAGTATACAGTTTGTCGATTGTCATACTTACTGAAAATGTGAGCTAGAGGAAAAACAGATAGGGATCAATCCAAACCCAACAAATACAACTAAATTTCATTATAAAAATAAAGGATTTAAGTTAAATGTCTCAAAATTTGAACTACTAACAGTAGAACCAAAGTGTTCAGATATAATTGTTGATGATGGACCAGTAACCAGACAGAAGGGGAAGACAAGCTGTGTTCAGGACACAGCTCTAAAGGTGTGAGGTTGGCATTGCGTTCTGCTGTCCAATACTGTGGCCACTAGCCACATGTGACTAAATTAATTAAAATTAAGTTCAAAAAGCTGTTCCTCAATCACACTAGCTGTATTTCAAATGCTCAGTAGCTACAAGTGGTTTATGGCTTTAGTATCATACAACTCAGGGGACCATTTCCATCATCTAAGACACTGTCATTTATGGAGGACAATCACTACCATTACTTCCAACATTCATATGAAGATGACGATGAGAAAAGGAGATAAAGGAGAGAAGAGAAAACACTGATTGAGCATTTTCTAATCTATGCTAAGCACTTAAAGTGCTTTATTTCATATAACCCTTACAATTTCCTTTATGAGGTAGGTACTATAATTATACCATCTTAAATTTGATGACATAGTGCTTGGAAAGATTAAGTAAATCAGCCTAGTTACACACTTGGTAAGTGTCATGGCTGGGTTTTTCATTCAAGCCAAGTGACCCCAGAGTCTATGCTCAAATGACAAGTTATGCTGATTCTACTGGAGATCTTGAAATATTTAGAGCCAGAGGAATATTACACTTTACTGTGGTGGTTATTAATCCTAGATGCATATAAAATAAACATCTGAGGAACTTTCTAAAGATACAGTTAGCAGAGCTTTTCTCCAGAGCAACAGGGGTGGGGCCTGTGCCTGCACATTTAGGGACCACTTAGTGCCCTTAATGTACAACCAGAGTGCAGGATGACTGCTTTAGAGCTGTTAAGTCCATCTTTGGCTGTTCCCTCTGAGGAAATTCATAACCTATCCAAGATCACAAACTGTGACTAATGACAGATCTAAGATGAGAATCCAGATATTGGTATTACCATCAAGACAGAACACTGCCAAGGACCAAAACAAGAAAAAAAAAAAAAAAAAAAACTCACTGCCATTGAGTCAATTCAACTTATAGTGACCCCTCCTTGGGTTTCCAAGGTGGTATCACGGAAGTAGATTGTCCAATCTTTCTTCCAAGCAGTGGTTGCTGGTAGATCTCAACCACCAGTCTTCTGGTTAGCAGTCAAATGCCTTAGGCACTATGCCAACATATTAATGAATAGTGGCTTTTTTTTCCCCCTGTTTCTCAAGGAAACCCAGGTTAGACTTTGAAATTGTCAGTCAGAGTGCAGAATTTGGGAATGCAACTTTATAAACAAAGGGATGGATGTAACACCACTCTCCTCCTGAGACAAATAGGTCTTTCTCATATAAGGGAAACATTTTTCTTCCCATAAAATAATTTCTCTGAAGAGTAGATAAGCCCTCTTAATGGGAGCAGCATAATCTTGTGTAAATAGTACTGACTACCAGCAAAGACACCTAGATTTTAATACCAACTGTGCCCATGACTCTCTGATAGAAGTAAAGCATCTCTTTTCTCTGAACCTTAGTTTGCTTATTTATAAAATTAGAATGTTTGTAATCTCCAAGGGCCCTTCTGGCTAAGATCCATTCCCACAAGGCACCAATCCACCACTCTTTCCAAGGAACTGTCTTCTTCTGTCAAATGCAGTGTCTCTATCTTGATATTTGTGTCCAGGTTGAACAAACATTAGAATGAAAAGTCCAACTTGCCACAGGACAACGTGTTCACTTAAATTCTACTTAAATTATTCACTTGATGTCAGGGGAACACAGGGGAAGGGGGAGTGGAAGGGAGAATCTGAGGGAAGGCCCATCTCTTCTGCTGTCTTGTCAAGGTTCCTTTGATTCCTCTGACAGATTGGCCAGAGCTCTTATGAGAGAGACAGCAGCATCTACTCAACAAAGCTCATTCCTGTAGCAGCCTTTCAGAAATGGAAGTGATCCACCTACCCTTCTCCCTCCCACATTCACCGCTGCTGATCAGAAAATTAGGATGTGTCAGACTTTTTTTTTCCTCACCTTTACATCCATCAAGTCATCTTTACATCTCTAATCCTTGCTTAACTGTAATGGATTTTCAGATAGCTAGAAACATTTTTTTTTTTTTTTTGGTTTAGAGAGGTCAGCCAACCAAGACAAAAGTCATAACATGAATAAGTCGTATGCTGAATATACATTTCTTACCTTCCGCTTGTTGGTAGGACAGACATACAGATAGCTCAGAATTGTCTTCAACCCAACTTTATCATTCAGCTTCTCATAGGTTGTCCCATAATCAGTTGACCTATAATTCAAAAGGACCATTAATGAGGACAGAAGTATTCGTCATTTGGCTGCTTGTCAGGATAATGCGTGTTTTACATGGTAGAATGGCCCTCTGGAGGTTTCTGAATGATTCATGTAGTATATAATGATGCTTAATTATGTACACAGTAGCATCATGTGAGTGGTTAACATTTGCATTTAAATTGAATTGGTAAAAATTAAAAATCCATCTCTCAACTGCTTCTAAATGTATGCACATTGCATAAGGAATGTAGTTAATTTTAAAAGATTAAGAGATGAGGGTGTTCTTTGGATTTGAGCAAAGAAAAAAGTGTTTTCAATTGCATCTGACATTTCCAAACTTTTGCTTTATCACAATGAAAAAGAAGATTCTCCTGATTTATCTACAAATTGTGTTTTCCTTCATGAGTCATAGAATATGTGGTAGGTCAGTCCCTTCAAAGGTCAGTCCATCTTTTCCTACTACTAAAAGCAAGAAAATGTGAAATTTCAGTCTGACTTAGTGCTGTTTTCCCATGTTAAGCAACTGTGGTGGTTACGTTTGTATGTCAACTTGGCTGGGCCTGATTGAGTGGCTGGGCAGCTGGATGTAGTATTCCCCATGATGAGACTGGTAATCAACTCCATGGCAGAATCTACTGTGAGCAGCTGAGTAGCTGCCTTTGGGTGTGTGGTCTGCATTCCATATATAAGTAGCACCTTTCGCTTTGGTCTCTAGCTTATGGCACACTTGGGCCCTACATGTAGCCATGTTGTTGTTCAGCAGCCTGCCATGCTCTGCCAACCTTGGGATTTACAATGGACTTGAACTGATGGCCTGCCATGTGGTATGGTAACATTGAGACTGTGCCTTTTTACTTGTTAACCTTGGACTTCTCAGCTTCAGCAGCCAGCAGCTGTCTGAGTGGAGAAATGCCTCTAGCTCCAGTGGGGCGGGAGCAGGAGGCAGAGCTGGACCCAAGGTTGAGGGGCACTCAGCCCCTAGAGCCTGGCACTTTGAACTTGGACTTAAACCCTCCAAACTAAGAGATTAAACTCCTGTTTGTTAAGGCCATCGCATTTGTGGTATATTCTTGTCAGAGCGGCACTAGGGAACCAGAACAACAACCCAGAATTCTGAGGACATAAATTTCTTAGTGTTGCCTTTATCATTCTTGAAGATTCTCTCCCATTTATCAAGCCACTGAATAAATAGGTTTTTATCACCTTCTCCATGAAGGTCTCCTATGTACTTCAGAATCATTATCTTATTATATCATCATTACAATCATGTACAGTAAAGGATATTACCTGTACTTGATGAAAGATGTTAAGTGACCTGTTCAAATTCACATAGCTAATAAGCAGTCCAGTTGGAATTTGAATCCAGGTATAGTAGCCTAAGCCATGAGCCTCTTCATTGTATTACAGCTGGGTTTTTTAATACTTAAAGGAGAGAGATCAAATGTCCACTTTCTTCTTTTGCCATGTAGGAGGGCCCAATTTAAGTCATTCATTCATTCACGTTTATACCGCTGCTAAAATGTGCCAGGCACTGTGCTACATTGCTGGGATACAGTACCTAACCACTGTTCACAAGAATCTATTACTTTGAGTAACCCCTACTCTCAAGAATTTAACAGGTTTGTTTGAGAGAGAATGCAACATCAGAAAATAGTTACAATGAGCTAAATGCAATGATAGAAATGTGAATTATAATGCTTAGAAAATAAAGTTGGTCTAACTAGAAAAATAACAAGAAAATAATGTAATCATTTAGATTATTTTCTTATACCAATAAAAGTTATAAAAATCAAGTAGAAAAAGATTGTGCTAACAACCTCACTACCACCATTCATTAAGAGTCTTCTCTAGACCTGGCACTGGAGAGAAAAAAAAAAAGATGTATAACATATGATTATGAAATTAAGAATCTGTTATTGCTGGGGATTCAAGACATTCTTTTCTAAAAGAAATACTGATGTAAGTCAGTCCATGGTAACTACCAAAGAGTCAATACATTTTAAGATTTAGACAATATTACACATCATCATAGATAATGATATTATTCAAGGGTTCTTGGAAGAAGTCAGGAAATGGAAAATGGATAGGACCCTTTCAAAACAGGAAGTAAGAAAAATGTCTTGGACTAGAACATACCTGTGTAACCCAATAAATCACTGGTTTTCTTCAGGACCAGTTACTCAACCACCCCATCAAATAAACCTCAGCTTGATAATCAGGAATATATGAGGGACATTCCAAAACTATTTCACAAGAGAGTTTATTCATGAATAAAGACTTCTTAAAGTCCTTCTTTTGTATCCATCAATGTCCCTTCCAACCTACACCTGACATGTAGATATTTACTTCACTCTCCATGAAAATCTGGAACTTTCTTCCCTCATGCAGTCCACCCTTGGTGTTTGCCATTTCTTCCACTCCTACCCTCGCCTATCTGGGCCAACATGTTCCTCTATGCAGCAGTTCTACACTGCACACACACAGCCATCAGAATGAGCTGCACCAACAACAGTGTTTGCTTGTCCCAACAACTTTACAAGCCAGTCTCTGACTCCTTCTACTGTGTAGCTTGTTCTATTCACTTTTCTGGACAATAATTAAAAACTCAAAAATTACACAAGCAAGTGCAAAATTCATCGTGGGGGGGGTGAGTATAGGGTGGAATGTATAAATACTCCTCCATTAATAAATTTTGTTAGAAGTAAGTGGGAATACATTGCACATGAGGTAATTGCTCAATTTTCCTAGCAGAATAATGGGAAGGAAGCTAGAGAAGTAGGAATTGGGCTACGGGGACTGCAATAATGACCTGCTTGTAACTGTTACTATTCACATTTCTGTGATCTCTAAACAAGTCAATATTTCCATGTTCAAAATACATACTCTACAACTATTCACATTTCTGTGATCTCAAAGCTAGTCAATATTTTCATGTTCAAAATACATACTCTACAAAGGCAAATGAGGATGATTCTTTAGGGATTCTTTGTGGAATCAGCTTTTTTTGTGTGTATGTGTCTCTGTGTGTAAATGAAATCCCAATTGGACAAGATGATAATGGAGTGACTAGCATATATTTATATTAGCAACTTTCCTTTAAGAGAGATTATATTATGTTATTGGATACTTTTCTCTTATGATAATATCATCTACCCACCAATCCAGACTCCTGAAAGTATCTGCCACTACTTCTGTGCCATCTCAACCCCTTCATTTAAAAAAAGCTCAAAAATGAAACCAAAAACTCAGTGACAGCTGACCTAAAGACTTAAACATTATAGCATTATAATATACCACGTAGGGAAAAAAAAGATACACTTTTACATGTTCAAATGGTACAGAATAGCGGTTCTCCTAGGGTGCCCAAAGAACTAGAAGAATAGGTGCAACTAGATTAGGGTAAGAGTGTTAACAGCATCATGGGTGGAACTAACAATCACTTGGCATACACTGCTTCAGTGGTACAGCAACTCTGGGCATGACAATATTAAATACTTGCAAATCAATCACTAAGTAATCAGAGCCCCAAGCTATGCAAGTAGTTGCTTTTCTCACCCTCACACCATGGACTCTCTCTTGAAGACCTCCTAGATCTCTGCACAGGATGGCAATCAGAAGATTGAAGGTTGCTCAGCAGAGGATCCCAAGACAATTGCTCCAATATCAAGACCAGCATCTGTTCTGAATGGTCAGTGCATATGCCAATCAGCTTCAGCCACAGTGGGGGAGACAATGACCTAGAGGGTGGCACTGTACATTGGAATGTAATTCTGAGTACCTATCTGCACCACTCTCCTTCACACCTAATAGCTTGCCAATTATCTTCACATGATCATTGGTGAGAACTGCAGTCTCCTAGGCACCTGGGCTGGGAGCTCTGGTAGCAGGCAGTGAGTTTTGTTTGGTTTAGTCACCTGGGCTATAGAAGAGAAACAGAAAGGGTAGCAGTGGGCTGCCTGGCAGGCCAGCAAACTGCTTGATAAATATTTTAACTATCATCCCTGGGTAAGCGGGTGGGTGTTTACCAAGATCAGAAATGATTTGGTAAAATTTAATGTTCTTTTACTTCACAGCTTTTCATAAATTTAATATTCTAAATGTGAAGATCTTAAACATATATTCCATGCAGCACTTTCCAAACATATTTCCATTCTTGAGGAGACTCTAATGAGATTAGTGTTCTGAGCAACACACTGAGAGAAACATATTACAAACAACAGCAACAACAAAAAAGATATGGATCTTGACTATAAAAGAAAAGGGGAACAATAAAGGTATTTTCAAAAGATCAAATTTGCAAACAGGAGTGGCAGAGTATGTTAACCATAAAGTGACTACTGTTATAAAGAAAACAAAGGAAGGAAGTTATCTTAAAAACAAAACAAACAAAACAAAACAAAAAAACCCATGATACATAGACTTATTTAAGATGCAACCTAAACCAAAACCCAATCCTGTGGTGATTGAGTTGATGGTAGCATAGTGCCTAAGGCACTTGACTGCTAACCAGAAGCCTGGCAGTTCAAACCCACCATCCACTCCTTGGAAGGAAGGTCGGGCAAACTATTTCCGTAGTGACACTGCCTCGGAAACCCAAGGAGGGGTCGCTATGAGTCGGGTCCGACTCGACGGCACGTAATAACAGTGACCCTGTAGGACAGAGGAGAACTGCCCCATTGGCTTTTTGAGGCTGCAGTTGTTATGGAAACAGAGCACCACAGCCTTCTCTTGAGGAGCAGCTGTTGTGTCCAAAGGACAGACCTTGCTATTAGCAGCCAAGTCTTAACCACTGTGCCACCAGGACTCTTCCATGCACTAGAAGCAGCCTTGACTTCTCAACTTGCACAATTTTTGAAAAGCATTTCTTTCTTTCTTTCTTTCTTTTTTTTTTAGGTGTTGTTTACAGGTGACTTATCACAGATGAAAAACAGGGCTTCTGTCAACACCTATACTGTGTTAGAAGCAGCAGAAATCTTAAAAAAAAAAAAAAAAAAAAAAGCGTTGCATGAAAATAAATATGCAAGTGATTAAATCAAGGCTCACTTACTTTTGGTTTTGATCCTTAATCTCTCCTCTTCCCTGTCCAGAATCAGGTCTTAAATAGTGACTTTTAGAACATCTGAAAGGATCTACAATTCTAAGCACCAATCCAGCATGCCTTCATTTAACTGTTTACTAGGTGCATGGAGCTGAGATGAATTGCTCTGAGGGGTGGTTAAACCACATCTGAGGTACCGCACCTGCTTTCAAGAGCTTATGATCTCTTTGAGACGACAAATCTCCCATCACACTTGAAGCAGGATCAATACAGAGTATGGCAAATTTCCACAAGGAGTGGTAGAAATAAAACATGTGATTGGAATTCCTCTACTATAATCTTATCCCATCAAATGAGATAATAAGCAGGGAATCAGTAGTAAACTAAGGGAATTAACCCATGAAGAGTACTCTGCACATGACTGGCACACAATAAGCAATCCATACAGGAGAGCTTCTCTTCTTCTCTATATGATCCATCTTTTCTTGATGTTTCTTGGAATTCTTTGTGTACAACTTACAGAAAGCCATCACATGAGCCCTCAAGGCAAATCTCAATCACTGACAATTAATTAGACTGATTTTCCTTGTGAGAGAAGAAACTCATAGAGCTTTACCTTTTAAAGATGTATCTAAATTTACTTGATCATATTTTGAAAAATATGTGACAGTAGTTTTCTGTGGGATCTGAATCAGAGAGTTAGAAGAACTGGTATTTGAGAGTTAAAGAGTCTACTTTCTGCTTTTATAATAACTGCACCAAAATCCCATTGCTGAATACAGGCTATGATGCTTAAGAATATTAACAGATAATAAAAATGAAAGTTTATGGGGTGCTTATAATGTGAACTAAACTCTTCAAATGCAGGATCCTTCCCAGCAGACGCTGAGATTAACCACGTTTTGCCGATAAGGAGGGCCTGGAAGTATAACCAACCTGCTTTGAGGCCACAAACCAGACCAGGGCTACTTCTGAGCCTTTGAACCCGACATCATGCTTCACTGTCTCCTCCAAATCTCACGAACAGCAGATTGCAGATGGAAAAGATGTATTTACAAAATCAAATTTACGTATCTTAGTGAAAGGAACTTGAGGTTTTAAATGGTGCAGACCAAAACGTGACCTTGTCTTCATCCATAGTAAAAGGACAGAAGAACTGACAGTGAGAATTAATTTTAAGAAAAGTACAGATACCCTTACAACAATCAAAGAGAAAGAAGAAGGTACCTGCATTATCTGGCCCACATTGGCTCCTGCTGAGGCTAGAAACAAGTAAATAAAATAAGTGGATAAAATAAAGTGGACTAGAGGCGGGGCAAGATGGCGGACTAGGCAGAAGGATTGCACAGACCCTCTTCAACAAAGAAAAGGGAAACCAATTAACACAGACACAGAAGATAATCT
>NW_006921669.1:853594-881110 GCF_000298275.1 Orycteropus afer afer
TAAGTGGGCTGTTCATTAAGATTACTAAGATAGCACAGCCTAAGAGAGCCAGCACTGGAAGTCAAACCACAAACCTGGGCTCTGGCACTCACTAGCTGAGTAACTACTCCATGTCTTAGTATCGCAACAAATAAACGTCTTTTGAGATCTCCAGACTTGTTACATCCAACTGACAATAAACTTTTATACCTAATAGCTTCTGAATGTGTGAGATGCCTAGATCTTACTCTCCCTGTCTTTTTGGCCTTCTCTTGACCCTCTATCTACTTTAGCCTTGCTATACACTTTACAAGGAGCTCTGGTAGCATAGTGCCTAAGGCACTTGACAGATAACCAGAAGGGTGGTGGTTCAAACCTACCAGCCACTCCTCAGTAGGAAGGTTGGGCAATCTACGTCCGTAGTGTTATTGCCTCAGAAACCCAAGGAGGAGTCCCTATGAGTTAGGTCCGATTCGACAGCACATAACAACAACATACACTTTACATGGAAAGTGTTTCCTCAGATACCTTGATAGCTGACTCCCTTACTTTTTTCTGGGCAATTCATGTTATATAAAATAGCAATCCCAGTGGCTCGATGGTAGAATTTTTGCCTTCCAGGGAGGAGACCCAGGTTTGATTACCAGCCAATTGAGCTCATTCACAGCCACCAGCTATCTACTGGTGGAAACGTGCTGTGTGGATATGAAGCTGAACAGGTGTCAGAGGAGCTCCCAGATTAAGAAAGAAAGGCCTGGTGACCTACTTCCAAAATTCAGCCACTGTAAGCCCACACTAATTTACCCCCTATCCCGGGGATGGCGCAGGACCGGGCAGCATTTAGACCCATCGGGCATGGGGTCCCTGTAGGTGGGGGCTGACTTAGACAGGAGCTAACAACTCACTTCCTCAGCACACTCCTTTTATTTTCTCACTATTTATTCAGCATTTATCCCCATCTGATAGATCATCACTCACATGCTAGTGTCTTCCCTTCCTATCAGAACGTGAGCTACCCGAGAGCAGGGACTTGTCTCATTTGTTCACTGCTATCTTCCTAGCACACAGAACAGTACCTAAAACACAGGAGGCACTATTTGTTTTTGACTAACTGACTCGCTGAATCATTGCATGTTTGGTATCCTCATGTGGCCCACCGGATTTCTGATTTCAAGATTAAAAATCTCACATAGTTGGACAAGGACATTTAGATACTGCAGCCTCTACTATCTGCAGGTACAATCAGCTCTGTGGGATGAAGTGGGACTGAAGTGTTCTATTATGTTCCTCTACTTTTTATTAAGAAACCTCTGTGTGGTACACATTTATTGACCACTCTAAGGGCTGTGAGGGCAAGGAACATACCTCTGTTCACTGTGAAATCTGGCACATAGGACAGTCCCTGGCACATAGCAGGGTTTTTCTCTACACCATGGTGAATGAGTGCATGAAACCTAATAGACATTCTCTTTGACAAGGGATGAGCCAAACTACTCCTTCCAGGCTTTAGGACATACTGAAATAACTCAGCCACTTCCTCTCCGACCTAAGGCTCCAGAGAAGGAAGACATCCTGTTCCAGATACAGCAACCCACATTGCCAAGGTCACAAAGCAAAGACTCAGGCTGTTCAGAGAAGCTTGGGGATAGAAAGCATCCGAGCATTACTGAAATCTATGCCAATGAGATGTCCTAAAAGCACAAGTGTTCACCTCTAAATCAAGCAGCTGTGGTTTCTGTGTTTTCTTTCTTTCCTAAAATCATTAAGAGCAGCCACTTTCATTGCTCCTAGTGCATTTGCTGGCATAAAAATAGCTTCCAAAACCAAAAGCACACTGGCTGCATCACGGATTCTGCTGCCTAATAACTCAGGACGCATGAGGTTAAAGCAGTGAGAATAATTTAGGGTTTGGAAAATGTTTGCAGTGAGTCGACATTTAAATAACTTCATTATCATTCATTGACAGATTTAATTTTTTTAACTTGTCAGTGCAATTGATATTTCTATTACCATGTTATAACAAACCCCTGCACATTTTAAATACATTCACCAGATTCCATTAGTCTACCCACCATCAAGAAAATACCTCTGAATCCATTTTTCATAAGACTTCGAGAATAAAACAGACAATCTACATCAAATGATGACGTGGAGCTGAAGGAAATTGTTTCCTGCTTTCTAAGGATTCTGCCCTGAAATGCATTTGCCTGTCAGCCTAAACATGTAATTTAAATGTGCTGCAGAGACATTATGGTGCATTCTCAGCTGAACAAGTGTCGCTCTGTTTCCTAGATTCCCTGAGCTTTCAGGTTAACTCACAGAACTAGCTTTGGGGCTAAAGAGTAGGTTTAGGGGGAGGCATGCCAACATGATACAAAGGATGTCCATTCTGCCTTATGGCACAGAATTTATATCATATAAAAGAGCATTTTTCATTAATGGAAGAGACAGATGCCTATGCATTTGTAAGCTGTAAAACTTCTCTCTGATCTTTCTGTGACATTTTTCTTCTTTTCCTTCTGGAATCGTTACACTGTGTTCCTGATGTTTTGAGTCATGTAGGTCAGTGAAGAAACTTGAATGCATTTGATTGTAATTGTGTGCATACAGATCCTGGGAAAAGGTAGCAATATGATATACAGTACATATTTTTCTATAAAACAAAGCGTTAATGATAGGTGTTACCCTTACCTCTGACACATTTGCTAGTATATTTCTGAAGATGAAAATAACCAACATTGTCACTGAAATTTGTATCTCTGACATGTTTGCTTAATAAAAGGGAGGGCAAATTAATTAAAACAGAGGTCTACTGTTCAGCTTTCTCAGAAGCAGTACAGGGAGGGGTAGTATTTTACCTACTTGATTTTCATGACCTCCTTCTCACACACTCAAACACATACATATGTGACACTCTGTCCACAGTGTCTCTTCTATGTGTCCTCCACTTCAGTCCAATGGCATTCCATAGGGCATGCCATTGCTCCTTCTCAGAGATTCAACCTCTCTCACTCCTCTATGCCTTGCAAGTGCAAGAGCTCTTGCTAAGCAGTGAAGCTGGCAGTGGCAGGAAGGGCAGAAGGCCTGCACCCCTTCTCATCTTCTGTATTCCATTCTAGCATCACCACCTTCCCTGATGGTCCTGTCCTGTCAATACCACTCAACTGGTGGATCTTGTTCTTTCTTCTATGAAACCCTAGGCCTCTCTACATTATATTGTAATTGTCAATATCCACATCTGTCTGCATTAACAGCCCTGAAGGCAGAGCTAGTTCGTATTCATCCTTTCACCCTTCTTTCTACCTATCAAATTCATACATGTATCTCAAGGCTAAAAGAGATATATTCCTTCTACTATATGGACTGACTCTCTCCTTTAAACTCCCATGTAATTCATTAGAACTTCTCATATATGGCTTCTTATATACTGCCATGTATTACACTTATATAGGTCTGAATTCCCTTACCAGATGGCCATGTACTAGAAAGAAAGGTGCATTTATGTTTACTCTTGTATCCCTCTCTCCACCATTTTCATTGCTTCTTATACCAATCCAGACTGTTCAAACATTGTTTTCAATTGACTGGAACACAGTGCTCTGACAAACTTGCCTACCTTACCAGAAATCTAATTTGAGAAATTTCAAAAGGTATTTTGCATTTCTTTTTGAACAGCAGGGATGCAAAAACCTTCAAGGCACCCTGCTAAGTTTGTGTGGGCAAGAGTAATTTTGGTAAATAAAATATAAGTGATATTAGGGACTTACTAAAGAACTCACACAAATATACATAGGCTTTATATATTAAGTATATTATCCTATTTGATTTAATTGTAGCTATGGAAAACATAATATGTATTTTTTAGTGGCATAGGTAAAGATGGATTTGGGAAGGGAAGCATATACCTGTTCAGCTTTACAAAATTCTCCTTTGATAGGACTCTAGTCCCCAGAATTTCCGATGTGATAACTAACATGTCTATCACCTTGCAGAGGTCATATCTCCATAGGATCTATTAACCTACACCCATAGCAGACTGAACCAAATAGCTTATGAATAATAAGAGTGAACACTATTGAATGCATAACATTAACTGCCTTCTGGGCTAAGTACTTTGCACGGATTACCTCATTCAATTCTCATAACACCCAGTGATTGAAAGACTGGTATTATGCACATTCTACAGATGAAGATATTCAGACTTCCAAAGGATGATCAACTAGCCCAATGCTATATAACAGTTATGGGCAGGGCCTGGATTCAAACCCAGTCAGTTAGTCTCCCAAGCCTGAGTGCTTAACACAAAGACATAGCAGTTCATCCATTCAGGTGCTCTGCTGTTTACAGAAAGATCGACTACATTGGCTGGAAAAAAAAAAAAAAAAAGGTATTCCCCAATGGAGCTCCCAGTGTAACACCCAACCAAACTTACATTACCAGCCTCCCAAAAAATGATGCACCTCTGTTCCTAATATCTGCTTGTTATCATCCTAAAAGCACCTTCCTACTAAAAAAGGTGACATAGTCCAAGAATCTAATAAGCCAAGATTTCAAAGATGACAATGGTACCAGAACTACTACAGCTTTCCCTCCTACTTGTGAAGTACACACTAAAAAATAAATTAATAAGGAAGTTGCCATTAGTCAATTCCAATACATAGTGACCCTATAGGATAGAATGGAAGTGCCCCCAAAGGGTTTCTAAGGCTATAATCTGACTGCCTAATCTTTCTTCTTCAGAGTGACTAGTGAGTTCAAACCACTGACCATTCACTTAGCAGTTGAGTGCTCAATCACTGCATCACCAAGTCTTCTTGAACACACTATATACCATGTATGAAATACACACACACACACACACACACATATATACATCTATTCCTTATCTTCGAATATTTCTCAGAAATGAACTGGAGCAGCAACTGCCCACTGTTACGCTATTTCTGCTTCAGTGCCTCCCTCTCTTTTCAAACGGCACTCCAGTTGGCTAAAGGCAGAGTAAGGATCCTCTCCTGAAAACATGCAAAAATAAATTATTTTTCAAATAAAGCCAATGTCACTCAGTTCTCTTAACCTTCCAGCTAGAACATACATATGCAAAATTATACAAAGAAATGTTTTGAAAGCATTAGCCACTATACACAGCATTGATGGTAAAATTCAACTGATCCCTTGATATTTGAATGATGACTCAAATGTCCTTGATTGTGGATATTGTTCTCTGGGCATCATGGCCTTATGTAAATTCCTTAGGGTCTGCCATAGATGGTGGGAGTCCCAGCTTTACAGGACGGGTTCTTAGCTGAGGTTTTGCTACCCGTAGCTTTTAAAGGTCAAGAGAAAAGGTAAATGAGTTCATTACTCTTTCATTGATAACAGAAGATGACCGAACCAAATGGTCTCTAGTCTTGACTAACATTCCAGATTCCAGTAGCATGGGGCACGTGGGAAAACTGTGAATTTATGGGTGAAGTCTATGAAACACTTCTGAGAAATCAGACTAACAGATACATATCATCCCCAAATCACAGAAACCTACCAGGGATCAAAGAGTAAAGATAGAGGTGCATTCTCTTTGTCTGTGTCCTTTTTGTCTCACTCTGTCAGAGAATGGAACTATGTTAAGAATCAGCTCAAACAGTAGCCCTTACACAAATGGAGACCAATTTACATTATCACTAAAATAAAATAAAAAAAAAAACAAACTCACCTTTATTAAGAGCTTATTCTGTTCCAGGCACTGACCTAAGCACTTCACACTTATTAACATATTTAATATTTACAGTAAACTTAACGATGGTTGCTTTTATTATCCTTATTTATTACATGAAGGTATGGTAATCCAAAACATTTAGCGATCTTGTCCAAAGTCACACTAACAATTACAGAAGCCTCGTTTTGAAACTACTTAGTACCCACATCCTCTCCCATTCTTTCTTCTTAAGCCTCACAATCCCTGGCCAAGAAATATACCCATAAACAAAATCAACACACAAATAAAGTCCTATAGATCCAGGTTAAACAAAGTGACAAATGAGTGAATGCCTCCCTCATCTAATTGGAAAGGACTGGGTCAGATGGTCTCTAGTGTGGACTGACATTCTAGAATTCCAGTCTAGGGAGCATACTTGGAGTATCTCTATATCCACAGTGACATGTACAACACATACTAACTCAAGGTTACAGATAAATATTACCCCAAAGTCATCAGAGACAACAAAAGGATGGAGAGTCAAGATGGCAGTACCTTTGTTACATCACATCTTTTCTGTACTTAGCTTCTTGATGTGTGAAATGTATGACCTGGTTTGAGAACATGCTCTATTTGTGTACTACATATATTTACAATGACTTATAATATCACCATTTTCTGTCCCTTCTTATTACTTTGAGGAAAGTTAAACCTTCTAGAATGTCAGAACTTTAGCAGTGTCTTGGAGATGTTCTTGTTCAAAGATTTTCAGGGTTTTTTGGTTTTTTTTTTTAGCAATAGGACAGTTTAAGTTCAAGTGTAATTATATATTAGACAAACCAGAGTTATCATCATTGAAACACTTGCGTTCCCAGCCACCACTACACACACACACACACACACACACACACACACACATTAGTTTCTTTCTTTTAAAAATTCTATGGCCACTGAGCTAAATCCAACTCATGGTCACCCTATATTGCAGAGGAGAAATGTTCCATAGGGTTTCTTGGTTGTAATTGTTACAGAGCAGATCATGCCTTCTGCAGTGCTTGGGCGGAGAGGGGGCTTTGAGCAGCCAACCGTTAGGTTAGAGTAGAGCATAAACTATTTGGACCAATTGGGGACCTTTCTCTCCCTTAATTAACTCTTTAATACCATCACACAAACTCTTGGAATCAAAAAGAGTACAGTTATCATATAACAGAATAAGCCTAATCTTCTGACTATAGATGATGAAATTAAGATCCAGGACATGAAAAGAATCCAGGATTTCTGATTCTCATGCTAAGCCTCTTTTCAGAATCAAGGACTTAAATGCAAAATGGAAAATTTTCAAAAGAGGCCTAGAAGTATAAGAAACTATGTGTAATTCCACTTTCAAATTACATTAGACTCAAATGTGCTTACATTTTGTAAAGGGCTAAGACTGGGATAGGTAGTCAATCAAAGAGGATACTTAAACTCAAAAATTACATATAATGTCTGGTGCTGTTTTAGGTGCTACTGAGTCGATTTCAACTCATAGTGACCCATGTGATGAAGTAGAATTGCCCCATAAGGTTTTCTGGGAATTTCTCCTGAGGAGACAGTAGGTGGGTTTGAACTGTCAGCTTTTCAGTTAGCAGGTAATTCCTTCACCATTGCAACAACTGAAATCTTTATATAATGTTGACAGAGAACTATTAAAGCACCACTAGTGTAATGGAGATTAAAGTAATTTTAAAAGCCCAGAAACACCTCAGCCACTGATCTCTAGCTACTACTTTATTATTTCTCATCCCTGAAAACCACCTCTGCTAATTTTCTACATGCATCCCTGCTTTCTATATTCCTATTTTTCAGACGAGATTGGGCATGTTCAGGGTGGTACGGCTGTAGACTATTCCTATTTCTCAAAAGACATAGCTTATCTCCTATTCTTTAAAAATAAGTACTATGCCCTCTAATTCACTTCCATCAGTTGAATACCTGGCTCTAGTTTCTAATTGCACCAATAACTCCTTCAACTCAGGGCCTTTACACTTCTCTCACTTCAGAACATTTAGTGTTTATATGCCTACCTTACAAGAAAAGTGATTAGGGGTCACCCTTCCAAGAGGAGTCAGTGCCAGGGCTTGTCACAGTAATGGGCTCTGAAGTTGCCAAGCCAGGCTTTGCCAATGACCTGCTGAGTGACCTTGGGCAAGTTGCCAAACCTCTCTGAGCTGTGCTTCAATAATGCAGATTGACCTTAACAAGGTTACTGAGAAAAATCACTAATCAACTTGATTGTGAACAGTCAATATAGAGTGCTTTATAAATATTTACTAACATACAATGAGCTCATCCCATCTGAGAGACAAAAGATTTGCATAATCATAGCAAGCCCTGCCTGTGTCCCAGGAAAACGGTCAACATGGGCCTGAAATTTAAGGACATTGGTATTCTGGGATGGTTTAGGTTTCTTGTCCTAAGTGATGGGCGCTAATCAGGTAAGTTTTAGAGTTGCCTACTAGACCAAGGAAGCAATAATTCTTGCCTATAAAAGTGGTAAAATTGTAGACAGGAGCAAAAGTATTAAAACACTTATAATAGGGTGTATGCCTAATTGAGTTTAGTCATCCAACAAAACCAGATGAATTGAGGACTACATATGGCAGACACTATTCCCAATACTGAGAAAAGAATATTCAATAAAGCAGAGATCCTACTTCTAAAGAGCCTACATTTTAGGCTAAAAGACAATCCAGCCCTCCAATATGACTATTTCATACTTTCTGGTTTACATAATTACTTAGATGAAAACAAAAGACCATGTTGCAATAAAAAGTGATAGTGTGACAGCTAGTTAAGATTGGAGGATCTTGGAAGATGTCACTGAACAGGTAACATAAGCTGGAAAGTGAAGTTAGGGTACATTTCAAGCAGAGGGGATTATAACTATAAAGGCCTTAAGGTGGATCAAAAGAACCCAAAGGAAGGTTAGAGCTGGGAGCTTAAAGATTGTACGGTGCTGAACACGGAGAGGTAGGCAAGGGCTAGGTCATTGAGGTCTTCCTTGAAGTATAAGATACGTAGCTTGGAATTTATTGTGAGTGAGATGGGAAGGCACAGGAGGGAGCTAATTAACAGCACACCAGAAATTGACAATATATTTAAAGGATCATTTTGGCTGCTCCAGGGAGAATAAACTTGAAACCGGCAGAAGTAGAAGCCAGAAATCAGTTAGGGCATGCGTATGGCCTGGGCTAGGCACTTACATCGGAGTCATTTCCGGGCTTGATTTTTCTGTTAGGAACACATATAAACTATCACTAAGCTATCGTTTGCACCAAAATAATAATTTAACCTTTCTTCAACTTAAATGCTTTGTTAGCATAATCCTGATTCAGTGCCAAATATTTTTCCTTTGGCAGTTCCTGAGGCATTCCAGTTAAAGATCACTTTAAGGAACATAGTTTCTCTGACATTCAGGGTGCGGTTTTCATAACCAACATGAATAATTCAGCAGTGTGTTTGTTCTGCTTTATTATTATCATTATTATCCTTCAACTTGAACTACAGTTTGAGAGTTATGGACTTTTTTTTTTTTTTTAATCAGCAGTAGCTCATCCATCACCCTGTATCCAGGGATCCACCAGGATATAAAGTTTGCTATTTATAGCAACAATTGTGATATGAAATGAGAAGCAGTATTTTGTTCCCCTGACATCTAACCTTAGGTCAAGCACAGGATCTACAGATGAATTTTTACAGGAAGTGACATAAAACTACATAGCTGGAGATTAATGCTGGTCCGGATGCTCAAGGGAATGTGCTCTATGGCTGCTTCCCAGAAGAAAAATGGTCAGTAACGAGTATTGTGTGTCAAAGCCATACAGAGGGGTGCCAGAAAAATGATGGGGTGCTTCAGCATTCCAGCACCAGGGCACATGAGCCTCATTTTCTCAGAATGAGCATAGTTTCCCAAAGACCTTTTCAGATACTGCCTTGGGATGCACTGCTCCAGGACTCATTATTTGGCTCATTGCATCTTCTGCTCTCTACTGAACATGCCTTGTGTGGCTGGAGTCTCTTGGTGGTGCAAAATGTTAACATAGTCAACTGCCAGCTGATAAGTTGGTAGTTCAAGTTCACTCTGAAAGGTCTGGTGATCTACTTCTGAAAAAAAATCAACCACTGAAAACCCTCTGGAGCGCAGTTCTCCTCTGACCCACAAGGGTGACCATGAGTCAGAATTGACTGGATAGAGACTATCTTTATGTGGTTAGCTTGGCTCCAAATGTCTCACCCACATTCCCAGGCAACACCTTGTGTCTGCTGCAAACGCCACCACGTGTACCAAGACAACACCACCAGCAATCAGGTGCCATCGACTTAATTCCAGCTCATGGGCTTCCGAGCAGAACTGTGCTCTGTGGGGTTTCCAATGGCTGTCTTCTTTCAGAAGTAGATTCCCAGCACCTCCTTCTGAGGTGCCTCTGGGTGGAACCGAACCATCAACATTTTGGGTAGTAGCCGAACACTTAACTGTCTGTGCCACCCAAGGACTCCGGTCTTTTCAACATGTACCTGGAAGTGTGGGGTATCTTCCCATCATTAAGATGTTTTTCTAACATGAGTTTCCTATGGACAGACATTGTGCCCATACAGTTTCCTTTGTACAGTACCTAGGATAAAGCCCTAAGTAACCAGGCATTTACTTAATATTTCTAATAGTGCTGAGGCTAATGAGAACCAGTAGCAATTTTCATGTCTCTGGAGGCATTTCAACTTTTCTTTGCTCGAAAATATGTTTGAAAATCCTTAGGGAGATCTTTTCTTTTAGCCACAGCTGGATCTTTATCCGAATTATGAATAATAACCAATCTGCCTTAAAAATCTGTGAACAAAATGAAGGCATATTAATGGACTTCCTGGGAAAATTCAACCATCCATCTATTTTAGGAGAGGTAAAACTCTACTCAAAAAAGTGAGTATTGAACCACAGTAAAAAAGACACAGGTAATGTTTGGTAAGCTGTTGTTGTTGTTGTTATATGCCGTCGAGTCAGAGCCGACTCATAGTGACCCCTCCTTGGGTTTCCAAGGTGGTATTCACTATGGAAGTAGATTGCCCAACCTTCCTTTCGAGGAGTGGCTGGTGGGTTTGAACCGCCAGCCTTCTGGTTAGCAGTCAAGTGCCTTAGGCTCTACGCTACCAAACAGTGGGCAATTAAACAGATATTTGATCTTCACATCACACCAGCCTTCCAGAACCTGTTGGACTAGAGCTCTGGAGAAGGACACAAGAATATGCAGGTACTAGAAGGTACAATCCCTCTAGGCAGCCACCCTAACTGGGTAGCTTCAGCAAGCCTCTGCCTCTAAAGATGCATCATGCACTATGTGCATAACCTTGCTCTGGGGTTGAGGTGCAGACCAAAGAGAAGCAATGAGAATGAGTATGCCTGCAAAGGCAGGAAGTGTCTTCTATAATGCCTGGCAAGGTATTCTTATATACTTCTCTATTTTGCAAGGATGAAAGCATGGCTCAAAGAATGGAGGAATCTTGTCTATGCTTATACAACCTAAAGAGCCAGTTTCCAAAAGTCAGTCTGTCTGATTCCAACATCCATACTCAGAACCTCTACCTTAGACTCTCTGAAATACTAACCAAGACATCACTGAATGTACCGCTGGATAATTAATAACCTAAATAAGCAGAGAAGTGGTTTCTTCTCCAGGGCTTCCATATGGAAGCACCACCTTGATTTTGGCCTTGTGAAATGGAACTCTGAGTAGAAAACCTAGCCGTGTTCACCCAGACTGACCTGAAGAACTGTCAAATTATACATGCATGTGGTTTCACACTGGTAAATTTGTGGTAGCTTGTTACACAGAAATAGAAAACAAACACTGTGAGTTTGTTTCTCTGTGAACTTCATGGTTGACATTAGCTCTAATAAGGCTGAGAAGGCTTGTATGAGGCAGTTGCTGGTCAAGGTGGATGGAACGGAAAGTACTCTCAACATCTTCAGATGGGACCTGGGATAGACATTGATCAGAAATCAGGGATAGCCAAATGCAATTTTCATTGACCAGAGCATCATCTCCTTGTTAGATAAAGCGTGCCCTGCTCTGCCATATTGCACTTCAACCACATAGTTAACATGGGAGATAAAGAAAAGGCCTTGGGATTAAAGGACTATAAAATAATCCTTTTGTGTAAAAGAATAAAACATCTACAAATATACTTAGAAACATAACATTTCTCATGGAAAAACTTCAAAATCTTATTTCATTGTAGGAGCTTAAAGGGTTCATTTTCTCAAGGGCAGATGGCCTGAAAATCAGGGAGGGAGAAAGGCAATCTACCAAAAGTGAGTGACCAACACAGTAACACTAAGGAAGAGGAAGACACAGAGAGGTGCACAAGAGGCACTTATTGTCAGTGACACCAAACACTAATCTATGGGTAAATAGATGGATAGACAGGCTGAATGATCAGAAAGAGAAGAAAAATAGGGAACAGGTTTGAAGGGAGTTTGTTAAATGTTCATATTCCTGGGTTCCTTCTTCATAGCTTCTAATCCACTGGTCCAGGACGTGTTCAGGAATCTTTGACAAGCTTTATAGAATTGAGGCAATCCAAAAAGGGCTGTTGTTATTATGTGCCACTGAGTCAATTCTGACTCTGAGTGACTGTATATGACAGAGTAGAACTGCTGCCTCGGGATTCCTACCTTGAAATCTTTACCAAAGCACCTCACCGGGTCTTTTCTCTCCTGGAGCTGCTGGTGGGTTCGAACCTCTGACCTTTGGGTTAGCAGCCACGTGCTGAACTATTGTACCACCAAAGAGCTCTTTTCAAAGATTTCAGTAACGAAATTGCATAAAGGGTGTTTGAATCTCTATGAGAAAATAACAACAACAACAACAAAAAAGGTAAGGATAAACAAAAGAACAAAAAATATCAGAATTCCTCTTTGTGTGACTGTACACAATCAGCTGCTACCCAATGTAGCTCCACTTCTAAAAACAGAGTAAACCCAATAAAAAGGTACAAGAAAAGTGACCAATTGCTTTCACACAGATAGATAATGTGGCTCAGTATAAGGACTTTGAGTTTGGGAAGCTAGACCATCATTTCCCTGGACAGCACAAACAGTTAACATGCTCAGCTGCTGATCAAAAGGTTGCCAGTTCCAGTCCTCCACACAGAGGTGCCTTGGAAGAAAGTCCTGGCAACTGACTTCTGAAAAACCAGCCACCAGAAACCTGATGGAGCACAGCTCTCCTCTGAGACACATGGAGTCACCATAAGTCAGAAGAGACATGATGGCAACTGGTTTGAGACCTTCATTCAGGTCCTAGGTCGGTCACTTACAAAGTAACAGCAGGTAACTCCTCCATCTTCTCCACGTTTTAGTGGTTTTCTCCGCAAAAGGGGAACAATAGTATTTAATCCTTAGGGCTTTTGCAAGGATTAAAAAGACTATTATGATTTTGGTACACTATTGTTATTGAACAAATAGCTATTTCTTTTACTGCTCTCTATCAGGCACAAAAGCTCTGAGATTGATAAATATATTCCAAGTTGACTAATCCAACCCCTGGTCTTTAACCTTTTCCAAGAGAAGAGCTTGCATCCCATTATTTTTAAAGGCCAGAAAAGGAAATTCATTAACATCTCTTAGTCATTTGTTCCAGTAACTTCATTTATACTAGAAATGTCTTCTTTAATCCAACCTAAAAAAATTTAAGCCTGATTGTCTATATACAACACATATTCATGGAGGAGAGAAGAAATTAAAATGGGACAGCTAGGGTAGAGACCAACTGAAGTTTAACAGCAAGATCTGAGAAGATTATATTTTGTTGTCACCCTACTAAGCCACCATCCCCAGAATATATATCTTCTCAGGTATCCTACCTATCCCCAGTGGATTAGTAATAATTATGGGGCCAAGTTTCCCATTGATATGGCTGAATTCATCCAATCACCAAGTACTGAACATTCTATTGTATGCCACAGGTCTTATAAAAACCATAGACACAGAGAAGGAAAAAACAAAAAATTGGTCCCTTGCCCTCTAAGATCCTTGAGGGCAAGCTCATCTAAAACAAGTAATAACTTGTTATTTATGCAGCAATAAATACCCAAATTCTCTGCCTCTGAATTTACTGCTGTTGCTCCTGGACTGTCAATGAATCATTCCCATCTTCAACAAAATACCTGCAGAATGGCTTGCAAATGAACCCAGTTCTACTAACTGACTTCAGATATACTGTTGGGAACATGGTTGAAATCAGGGTTTGGATTTTTGTTCTGTTTTGTTTTCTGTGAAGGGCCAGACACTAAATACGTTTGGCTTTGTGGCCCAGAGGGTCTCTGCTGCAATTATTCAACTCTGCCATCATGGTCTAAAAACAGCCAAAGACCATACATCAACAGATGGGTGTGGCTGGATTCCAATAAAATTTTACATATGAAAAGAGCTGGTGGGAAAATTGGGCTGTAGTTTGTTGACCCTAGATTCATTAGACTGGAAATTCTAGTTGCTGACTCTTTTTTTTTTTTGTTCTCCTGGGATTTTATACACACAATGTGAAAAACAAAAACAAAAAACTACCATTAAGAAAGTGTTTCCCTAGAGAATTTCAATAAAAATAGAGAATTTTAATAAGACGATTTTAGTAAGACAATGAGATGGAGGTATAGTCAATGGCTGAATTCAGGGTTCTGTACTAAACGACCCTCTGGTGACCACTGAGGTAGGAAATTCTTCACAAAATGAAGATTCATTCTGAATATACTGAACAACCGTCACCACATTCACACCCAAATTTATATCACTCTGACCACAAAACCCAATTCACAGGCAGGGATATTTGTGGAAATAACCAGCAGAGGTTTGACACAGGTGTCCCAAGCCGGCTTGGGAGCTCTCCAACCATCCTGCTCCCCTTACCATTTGTAGAAAGTCATTGACATTTTAGAGTAAGCAGATTCTTTCCATTTTATTTGATTTTAGAAGAGCCACTTGTAGCCAAACTGAGTTATGTGCCTGATCTACATAAGCATGTTATAAGCCATAAAAGTGCCTCTGAATGAGAAGAGAGGTTTAGAAGTTTAGAATATATTATCAGTAATGTTAATAATACCTTCACATTTGCTGTTCTTTTACCCTTTAGAAGAATTTTCTTGTCTCTTTCATCATGCTGCTTCCATACCATGCTAAAAGTTTGGATAGGGAACATAAGAGTTAATGTGCACAATCATAAAAAATAATTAGCAAAGCTATTAACCAATAATCCTGCTGTATCTCTGGCCAGCTCCACTTATTTCTATGCTTCAGTTTCCTTGACTCACCAGGGCAAAGAAAATAATGCTGTTTCTGATCTTGCCCAGGTAGGTTATCTTATCTATTTTTATATGTTGGCATCTGTAATCAAAGCACAAAGTCTTGCTCAAACTTCACAGCACCTCATAGTTGGAGCTCTGAGTCAATGAATTGTTATTTTTCCTGCTGAGAGCATTCGTCATTTTTCAGGTAACACACATCTCTACAACAATGCTGCTTCCCCCTAGCTCTGTGAGCTACTTAACATCTGGAAAAGGTGTTGCAACTTACTATTTTCTCCCTCCCTTCATCTCTTTCTTCTTTCTTCTACCATTCTAAACACATGTACAGCATTCCACCTATGTGCTATATGATCTGAGGCTCTTGGATTCCACGGACATGAAAAAGTAAGAATTCAACCCCTTTGTACAAGATGTTAAGTCTAGCAACAGCCTGCTATAGAAAACACAACTTTCCTTCTCTTGAACAGACTTCTCAGACCACAAAAGATTAGCTAAACTGTATCTAAGAAGCCTTGATTACATAGTGGTACAGTGCCTCATTGCTAACTGGAAGGTTGGCAGTTCAAACCCACCAGCCACTTTGCAAGAGACACACATAATTTCCTTCTGTTAAGATTACAGTCTTTGTAACCCTATGGGGGTAGTTCTATTCTGCCCTATAGGGTCACTCTCAGTTGGAATTGACTCGACAGTGCTGGAGTAAGCTATATCTGCCTTTCCCTGGGAGTATCAATAATCATCTCTTGCCTTATATTCTGGGAAATATTTCCCACTCAGCGGATCAGGCACCTTAACCTTCACATTTTTTTTTTTTTCCTTTTCTTTTTAAATTTATGGACATGATTTAGGGAGATTTCAATTCCCATTAATAGTATGTGCAATTGATCTACATTTAAGAGAATTTAATCATGTACTGGTGACAATTCTAGCTTAAAGTAGAGCTTCACTTAGGGCTTCCAAGTAAATTTCTGTTGAAAAGGTCAATTTCTAACATTTGTCAGTTAAAGCCCACATCAGACAAATTAAATTTTCCTCCACTTGTCTGCAGCACAAACACTTTCAACGCTGAATATCTCCAGTGGTTGTCAATTAGGAAATCCACCCAAAGCAACAATAGACATTTAGAACTTTTTTTTCCCTTCTCTTTTTTTTTTAAAAAAATGACCTGAATATTTATTTATTCAAGAGTTAGGATTTTTTTCTTACTGAAAAGCTATCTCAAGATGGTAATGGAAAAACAAAGCACAACATTATCTTACCGGATAATTAGAATCAGTTCAATGCCACAAGCATTTGAACATCTCTTATTAAGGAAAGAAGTGGGGGGAGATTTAAAACCTGGCTGGAGCTTCTAAGTCTCACCAGGGATGGGAAAGCAATTGGAAATTAACCTGAAATCATCATCAAGGACAAAGTTAAATAAAACCGTGGTCTCCATATTATGCCAAAGGTAGTATATGTTTGGGATAGGAGAAAAATCTATGTCACTTTGGATTTCTGGGGAGAGAAATCAAAAAGTCAACTGGTATACAGATAGATACACAGTTGGATAGATAGTATTTTAAAAAACAAAATGCTATCAAATCTATACTAACTCACAGTGACCCTTTAGGATAGAGTAGAATTGCCCCACAGGATTTCCATGGCTATAATATTTATGGAAGCAGATTGCCACATCTTTCTCTCTTGGAGCAGTTGGTGGGTTCAAACCACTGACCTTCTGGTTGGAAGTTGGATGCTTTAATCACCATATAACCAAAACCCCTTAGATATACAGAGAGCAGTATTTAAAAAAAAAAAAAAAAAAAACTTGTTCCCACTGAGTCAATTCCAACTAATAGCAACCCTATAGGACAGAGTAGAATCGCCAAGCCTCTAATTCTCTACAGAAGCAGACTGCCACATCTTTTTCCCACAGAGTGGCTGGTGAGTTCAAACCACTGACCTTTTGGTTAGCAGTTGAGCATTTAACCACTGCACCACCTGGGCTCCTTGATAGTGTTAGGATACGGACATAAAGCAACATGATAATAATAATTAAATTTGGTATTCACATTATAGATAAATTTATCTTTCTGTTTTGCTCTTCTGTGTTATCTGATTTTCTATAATGTACATGAATTATTTTATTTAAAACATAATAAAAGTTAGAGAGAGAGAGAGAACTTTTTTTTTTTTTTTTCCCTTCAGTTTTCTTCAGTCTGCCTCAGCTCAAACAGGACTGGATGTCCTGGTTTCTCTGCTCTTTGCCCCTTGATTATTAAATGTCTCATAATTTACTCTCAAGAACTGGATTCCTGGCCAAATGTCTCAAGATGATTCCTACCCATGAGGTCGGCAGCAAAGGACAGAGATTTGGCAGATATTACCAAAAGATCACTTTAATTGCCCCAGCAAATTTGAGCCATGAAGAGGCTATTTCAGATCACCACTGAAGAAATGAAGTGCTTAAACAGATGCCCCAGTGTAGGGGAAGCAAAGATGCTCTCCCCCTTTTACATGCTTACCTTCTAATTTAGATGAAGACATGCTAGTAGCCATAGCATTTATTTTTCCATAGAAATTTCTGAAATCAAACATTACACAGTCAAACATACACAGCCTCACCTTGGGTTGAGTGCCACCACTAACTGGGCTGTCCCAAGACTACAGATCAGGCTGTCTTTTCCAAGCACCGTGTGATTACTATTGATCTGTGCAGCTCATTGCAACTCAACTTTACCAGGCTGGTCATGAAAGAAGGAAGGATGTTATTAAAGATCCTGCAGCGCTGCTCTGCAGGTCTCATTCATTGGAAGGAAAGTAAATGCACTGACTTTAAAGCATATAGAAAGATGATGTAGCAGATCCATTCTCCTTTAAGAACCTAGAACTTTAAGGTCAGAAAGGTCAGACAGGTTAGGAAGGAAGCATCTGCTGCTAACGTGTAACAAGAAGCTCAATTTTATTAGATGGCACAGAGAGCTGAGCAAAGCCAAGAGAAGGAAAGTTGGATTTAACAAGCAGCAGTTACTTCTTAAGCTATCATGTGCCTGGGCAGTGCATACTAGGCAGAGAAGGTTTAGAAAGAGAGGACCAGGGACGTTAGTGAGGCCTATGACCTTAAAAACATAGTTCACATAAATGAAAGAGTGAAAAGCATCTGAAATTTCTATACAGTAGAAATAGCAGTTACAATTGGTCTTACAAATTCGTAAGATTCATAAGCACCAATGGAATTCTGAGTTCCACACATTGATCACAGAAGAAAGCATCAATGCTCAACATTACTAACAACAAATATTCACTAACATGGTCATGATTATAGTATTTCAATAGACTGATTAAATTATGGAAATGTTGATAAGATAAAATAAAATCTAAAATATCTTAATTCACATTATTTGGAAACAGCATCGCTATTTGAGCTCAGAGATACTTAGTATCAACAGTGTTATAGTATTTTGGGTTAAAAACATAGCAATTAAGATGGCAAAATCATACGTGATTATCAGTAATCTTAGATATATTAGAAGGTTATAGAAAAAAGGAACCTGTTCCTACTGTGAGAGAGACTCATAAGAATATAATTTTAAATATAACCTCCTATTAAAGAAGGAGATATAAAGTACTCAGCGCATACTAGGCTTTCAATAAGTCGTAGTTATTATTTCTTCTTATTATTAACTATTATTTATTTAGCTATTGTGAGTATTTAAAAAATACAGTAGTTAGAGAATCACTGTTAAAAAAAAAAAAAAAAAGGGATCTAATGTTGAGCCGTTCTAAGATTTGCTTTCTTAAGCTGCATTCTGTAATGTTTAAACGACTATAATTTTCATTACAAATGCATTGTTTCCTAAAGTGCCTTGGCAATTTATTGAAATACCCTGTATTTCTGTGTTGTCTCCCCTGCATACAGATAGACAATATCTGAAGACAGAGTGGCTGTGAAGAAAAAGCCATACACTGTAGGTTCCCCAGGACAGGTTTCCACTTTTCTCTCCATTACTAACTTCTTATGTGACATGAAGAAAATTCCAAACTCTCTGGGCCTTGACTTTTCAACTATAAATGGGGACAGTGCTGGCTTCTCCCTTTCATCCATGGTGTCACGGGGTAAGTGTGAAAGAATCTGTGAAAATCCTTTGAATTCTTAGATGTAAACATATGGAACATAGAGTACTTTTCTGTTCTTCAGAAGCTGGTGTGAAGTAGTATCTGTTTTACAGAATGGATACAAAGGAATGAGTAAAATATATAGTGGTTTCATACAAAGGCCAAGACCCCAGCCTTCTAACTCCCTGAACACCCACCGCCATCCACTGGATTCTGACTCACAGTGACCATAGCAAAGAGCAGAACTGCTCCATGGGGTTTCCAAGGCTGTAATCTTATATAGAAGCAAACTGCCACATCTTTCTCCCAAGGAGTAACTGGTGGGTTTGAACCACTGACCTTTCAGTTAGCAGCCAAGGGCTTAACAACTGAGCTAACAGGGCTCCTTCTCTAACTCTAGACTCTTCTTAACAAGATTTAGATGACTGAGGCCTACTCAACAATTACAAGGTACTTAGGGGCTGGTGTCTGTTGACTAAAGAGATTAGAGCTCTTTTTTTTTGGGGGGGGGGGTTCATGGTAAAAATAGAACTGAAATGAAAGTTAGAAGATCAAGACCAGAAGAACATAATGGAAGGGCCAAGACTGCCCTGTTTAATCCACATGTAATGCCAGGGTTTTGCTGAGTACCTAGAAACCTGAGCAGATGGCCAATATGTATTCGTTGAAAGAAGGATTTCATTTCTGGTTTTACTCTTGAGAAATCAACTAACCTGGTGGTGTAGTTCCTAAGGCACTTGACTGCTAACCAGAAGGCTGGCGGTTCAAATCCACCAGCCACTCCTTATGAAGGAAGGTTGGACAATCTACTTCCATAGTGATACTGCCTCAGTAACCCAAGGAGAGGGGTCACTATGAGTCGGGCCGGACTCGACGACAGTGAGTTTGGTTTGGTTTGGTTATATTACATAAAAGGAGCCCTGGTGGATCACTGGATAAACTGCTCAGCTCCTAACCAAACGGTTGGCAGTCTAAATCCACCAGCCACTCTGTGGGAGAGAGATGTGGCAATTTGCATCCATAAAAATTATAATCTTGGAAACCCCATGGCACAGTTCTATTTTGTCCTCATTATAAGTTGGAATTGACTCAAATGCAGTGGGTTTTATTTTGGCTTACATTACATAAAATGGGGATAATAATAAGTTGCACAGGAGTTCTGGTAGCGTAGTGCCTAAGGCACTTGACTGCTAACCAGAAGGCTGGCGGTTCAAACCCACCAGCCACTCCTCAGAAGGAAGATGAGGCAATCTACTTCCATAGTGATACTGCCTTGGAAACCCAAGGAGGGGTTGCTATGAGTCAGGTCTGACTCGATGGCATATAACAACTACAACATTGGTTTCACAGGTTTTCATTCCATGACCAAGTCTCACTACAATGACAACATGGGAGAACTGATCTCTCCACTAAACTGCACACTCTATTTGCGTTCAAAACAGAAAAAAATAATATAACAATATAAAGCACTGAATGATGCCTTATTTCTCAAAGAGTCTTCCCACTTTTGGTGGTAGATGAACCCATGTCCCAGACATTGCTCCAAGCATTGCACCAGACACTGCAGGAATAGAACAGAGCTGATGCTGAATAATGAATTGACTGCAGATGTGAAAGGATTTGGAAAATTTAAAAAGTATTAAAAGTGTAAGCTGCTATTTTTAGGGAGTTCAATATGAACAAGAACTACTGTAGAATTATTTGCCAAATATCAAGGTCAATACAATGTATCCTTGTTTTCAATATGAGGTAGATTTTAAAAAAGAATACCTAGCTTTGTACTATGCATTAAGAAATTAAAAATATCTAGAACTTCAGAGAAAAGTGAGAAAAGTCAAGATGTTACTTTTTGAGAGACATGCAGTTGGCTGAGGCATTTGGTGAATAGTAATTGGTTCTCTGGTAGGTTCTCCAGGGAGTCCAGACATTGGCAGAATTTCCCATCCCTCAATTTAGTGTTTAGAAGCCCTAATGGACAGATACCCTGGCTGCCCCTCCCAACTCTCCTTTCAGCATAGCACTAGAGAATCATGAAAAACAAACTCAGCCTCGGGGGCCTTGCCAGCCACAGTGCAGTCCATTGACCAGTAGCAATAGCATCACCTGAGACTGTTAAAACCAAAAATCCTAACCCACTGACATCAAGTTGATTTCAACAGGACGGAGAATTTCCCTGCAGAGTTTCCAAGGCTGTAAATCTTTATGGAAGGATACTGGCACATCGTTCTCCTGATGATCAGCTAGTGGGTTTGAACTGCCAACCTTGTGGTTAGCAGCAGAGGGCTTTAACCACTGCACCAGCAGGGCTCCTGAAAACATATTAAGACTATAGAATCTCACTTCTGCTTTGAATCTATTGAAAAAAAAAAAAAAAAAAAACACCCACATAGTTTTATGTGCATAAGGAAAACAAAGCCAGAACCATCCTAGTTCTTGTTTGATAAATAGGACACCCAGCTCGTCCACACACTTTACATTAATGTCTCTCTAAGTGTAGTCTGTGATAGACCACCTTATTCAGAACTGCCTGGAGTGTAAGTGAAAATACAGATTTCTGGGCTCTACCACATACTTGTTGAAGTTACTAGGGTGAGCGCAGTGCCTAAGGCACTTGACTGCTAACCAGAAGGCTGGCAGTTCAAACCCACCAGCCACTTCTTGGAAGGAAGATGGGGCAATCTACTTCCACAGTGATACTGCCTCGGAAACCCAAGGAGTGGTCGCTATGAGTCAGGGCCAACTCGACGGCACATAACAACAACAACAGGATGAAGAGCAGTAGTTTGCCTATTTAATAATCACTCTAGGTAATTCTGATGCACACTAAATTCTGGAGACTACTGCCCTATCCTGCAATGTTGGCCATGTGCTCTCAAGACCCTTGATTGGCATCGTCCCCTCTCTAACTGGAAACACTGACATTTCAGGTTGCCTTTTCCTAATTTATACAGGTTGAACCTTTTTTCTGTCTCTAAATCATTTGAGGTTTGTTTTCCTCTAATAAAATGGCTACACTCCTGATTAAGGAATGTGATAAAGTTGCTGTCAATTACCTTAATTGATCTGGCAACCTGATTAGACCGAGAAAGGGGGAGATTTCCTCAGCGGAGCCTTATTAAACAGGAGAAAATAAAACAAAGGCCCATGTAATTAAAATGTGATCGCTAGTGATGAGTATGGAAAATCACCGCTAAGAGGCATTAGTGATGGGAAAACTTCTCTAAATGACATCTTAGGAGGACAAAGGCACACAAGAGGGGTGGTCAAATAAATCAGTGAGCTACTGGGGGAGATCTCAGAACAGAAACATAAGGGACTTTTCAGTTCTTACCTGAGGAGTAGCAGTCTTGAAACTAACAAAATCTACTCTTGGCTTATGATAGGGGTAGCCCAGGGAGGATGCTAGTTAGTCAAGGGCCCTATTCATGGCAACATGAACCTAAGCAGAATGCTTATTCCATGCACCAGCTGTAACTACATATATATATATATATATATATATATATATACATTCATTTGCTTAGTTTTTCCTTGATAACAGCCACTCTTCAGAAGGAAGACTGGGCAATCTACTTCTGTAGAGATACCACCTCAGAAACCCAAGGAGGGGTTGCTATGAGTCAGAACCAACTTGATGGCAGTGAGGTTTTTTTTTTGTTTGTTTGTTATGCTGAAACTATGGAGCCCTCATACTACAACGATTAAGTACTTGGCTGATAACCAAAAGGTAGGCAGTTTGAACCCACCCAGTGGCTCTATGGGAGAAAGACCTAGCAATCTGTTCCCATAAAGATTGTTGTTGTTGTTATGTGCTGTTAAGTCAGACCCGACTCATAGCGACCCCTCCTTGGGTTTCTGAGGCAGTATCACTACAGAAGTAGATTGCCCGATCTTCCTTCCGAGGAGTGGCTGGTGGGTTTGAACCACCAGCCTTCTGGTTAGCAGTCAAGTGCCTTAGGCACTATGCTACCAGAGCTCCCCCCATAAAGATTACAGTCTAGAAAATCCCATGGGGAAGTTCTTCTCTGTCACACGAGATCACTATGATTGCACATGCTGCAAGTGCAATCTTGGGGCCTTATCTCAGCAAGAATTTATCAGGATGTCTTGTGGAACAAGGTCAAGATAAGGAAGCCCCACTGTAATAACCATGACTTTCGAAGGAAGGGCCAGCCCTCAGCAGTTGTGCCAGATCCAAGGATCACTCCTTTTGTACTATTTATATTCCATTTTCTCTTCTGAGTCCAACTCAGAGAAATACATTTACTGAACGTATGCCACAACTGGGTAGCCTCTAGACCTTCGAGAACAGAAGGACACAATAGAGATTGTTATTTTATATGCCACCACAGATGACACAACTTCGTTTGCTGAAAGTGAAGAAGACTTGAAGTACTTCCTGATGAAAATCAGACTATAACCCTCAGTATGGATTATACCTCAGCATAAAGAAAACAAAAATCCTTACAACTGGACCAATAAAGAACACCACGATAAATGGAGAAAAGATTGACGTTTTCAAGGATTTCATTTTACTTGTGTCCATAATCAATGGCCATGGAAGCAACAGTCAAGAAATCAAATGATGTATTACATTGGGCAAATCTGCTACAAGAGACCTCTTTAAAGTGTTAAAGGGCAAAGATGTCACTTTGTGGACTAAGGTATGCCTGAGTCAAGCCATGTATTTTCAATAGCTTTATATGTATGAGAGTAGACAATAAACAAGGAAGACCAAAGAAGAAATGATGCAAATGAATTGTGGTGTTCGTGAAGAATACTGAATATACCATGGACTTCCAGAAGAACTAATACAGTTATCTTGGAAGAAGTACAGCTGGAATGCTCCTTAGAAGAGAGAATGGTCAGACTTCATCTCTCATACTACAGTTCTGTTACCAGAAGGGACCAGTCATTGGAGAAGGACATCATGCCTGGTAAAGTAGAGGGTCAGTGAAAAAGGAAAAGGTTCTCAACGAGATGGACTAACACAGTGGCTGCAGAGATGGACTTGAGCATGGCAACAATGGTGAGCATTGCTCAAGACTGGACAGTGTTTTGTTCTGTTGCATACAGAGTTGCTACGAGTCAGAACCGACTCAACAATATCTAACAAACAACAATATTTTATATAACAAAAATATCTAGATCCCAAAGGTGCTGAGAAATAGAGTATTATTAGCTAATTAGGATGAACTGTCACACTGGAGTGTTTGATTAAATTAATTAATCAAGATGATGATTGGTCTGGAGGGGGTATGAAGCTGATTTTACAGTGCACCTGGTAAATTGTATTACTATTAACTTGTGGCCCCTTAGGAAAAAGAAAAAATTTTAAAGCATTTTTAGATGAAGGGTAAACACAGAACATAAGCTAGTGCTTTGTGTACAGTAGGTGCCAAATACATGAATGAGTGCAGACTGAGTTTATCTTACTCTTGAACTATAGCAATATAACAAAATAATCAGGAGTTTCAATTGAGATCTCATGTATATTAAGTAGAATGATTTTCTTTAAACAATCAGATTAAAACAGACCAAAAAGAAATCAGCATTCTAGACTTCATCTAAATTTAGGGCTTCAACTAAACCACTCTATCTACTCTATTTTAAGAACAAAAAGGGGAATAAATAAACCTATTGCTTTATTTGAGAATCTGCTCCTATATATAACTCAATAAATGAAGTGTTCTTTCATCTCCTCTTGATTAGGAGATTAGCCATTTCTTCAAATCAGCTTTCCCAATTCGATAAGCAACAACGCTTCCTTAATTCTTACCAGTTCACTCTAAATCTAGCATTCTATGACTGACACCTTTTCCAAGCGACCTTGAATATGCTTGACCCAAAGCTTTCTTAATATCCGGGATCAAAGGCTCCTGGCATTTTACCCTATGTGAACTTGCCACTAGGCTAATCTGAAGATGTGGAATTGACTAATATTGACCAACATTTCCCTTGTAGTCAAACTGCCAGAAGAATCAGCTGGATACTTGTCAGTGTAACACCAACACTGCTTGATGACCCTGGAGTTAAATGCTAGTTCAATAGGATTGCAATTGCATGATATTTTTCTGATGTAAAAACAATGTTTTATTGTAAGTTACTTAAAATTTGACTTACACAGAATGTGGCTATGTTTATCCATTGCAAAGAGTATCTGTACAATGCTGTCAATCACAGTATACTATTAACTGACAAAGCTCAGGTACTGTGTCACCTCTATGCTCAATAGAACACCTTGCACAGTCTTTCTTTTCTTCTTCTTTTTTTTTTGCTTTCTCCTTCACTCCTGTTAATATGTGTCTACCCTCAAGTTACTGGTTTACCTTCCCTTCCCTACCCATCCCTGGTAACCATCAAAAACACATTTCTTACTTGTGTGATAGCCTTTTCTTGATGTTTTATAAGAGTAGTCCCATAAAATAATCGTCCTTTTGGATTAACTAATTTCACTCAGTATCATGTCCTCTAAGGTCAACCATGTTATGGTTCACACATTTTAACACTGTCATTTAATGTTGCATAGGATTCCATTAAGTGTATGTACCATAGTTTCTTGATCTATTTCTCTGCTGGTGGGCATTGAGGTAGTTTCCATCTTTTTGCTATTGTGAATAGTGCTGTGAAGAACATGGGTGTGCATACACCTGTTCATGTCATGGCTCTTATTTTACTCATCTAGCACATTCTGTACCCCCTGCAAGTGCTTATGAAAGTGTTTTCACAGTTTGAAAGCCTTTAATCTCAAGTAATTCCTCGAGTGTTTTCTCGTGTGAAGGATCAGCACAAGCCTGGTCCCTATGAGGGGGAACTTAAAGATATCCCAAGTGTCCAACTTTTCCAAATTTCTATAGTACTCTATCATCTCCAACATCCACTATTCTTCCTCCCCTCAGTGTTCTCCTTCTCATTTTAGGATTCTTTATTTGCTGTAATGTCTCCAAGAACTCATGGACCACCGAGGAAATGGCTCACACAGTTGTGAAGGCCGGTAAGTCCAAAATCTGTGGGTCAGGTGCTAGTCTCAGGAGGTTACAGGGCTGACAAATGCGAATCAGCAGGCCAGACAATGAGCTGCTGGCTCCCGAGGTTGCACAAACTGGTGAATCATCAGATGACAGGCTGGCTCACGTCTCAGGAATGGGAGGTCAAATGATGATTAAGCAGATACAGGATCCAGAGCAAGAGAGAGAGCTTTGCCAGAGCATTCATATCTATTGGATGCAGACCATACCCTCAAGGAAACTAAGGGTGGTGACTTGAGCCACATCCTCTAGTGAGGCACTGACTCAAAATACATTCCACCCTTATCTTGCCTCATTAATTTAATGGACAGCTCACTCCAAAACAGGACCATAACCACCAGCACAGAGGCTAGGATTTACAACACATCAAAAAAATAGAGGACTTTGGCTATAAAGGCCATATTAAATGAAGGTACATACACGTACCTGTAAAGGTACATATCACTGTAAAGCAGTAACCAAGGCTATAAGTATTTATGATAGAACTTTATCAAGGCCCAGGATTCATTCATTTTTTACATCTGACCTACAATCCTACATGGATTCTCTCCTTGAGGCATGACAAGTTTCGCAGATGCAAATACAAATAAGAATAGCCCTTGCTCATCCAGAGTTCACAGTGTGTCATATCAACATTTAAAAGGGTGCTAGATAAATTAAACCTCATTTAACAATACAGATTATCTGTGCTACTCCATACTTCAAATGAGCACATCTTCACTGTTTTTGTTTTATATTTTCTAAAAATCCTGCAATAAAATCATAGAAAATAAAAAAGACACATTTTAAACATTTTATCAGTTGCCATTCCCCCACCTGCACATAAGCATTTGTCATGAGATATCAAATTAAGTCACATTGAATAAATATTTAAAAAATTATAATGGACAGCTTGATGAAGATAAAAAAAGTCACTAAAATGTACACAAGAAGAACCTTTTGGTAATTGCTACGGCATGTATAATTTTGAAACAACAGTAACCACCACCAAAAGATATATGAGTAAGTATATATGTACGTACATAGACATATATAAGGGGCCTGGTTGCTCAGTGGCTAATCACTCAGTTCCCAACAGACTGGTAGATAGTTCAAAGCAACTAGCAGCTACTCCACAGAAGAAAGATGTGGAAATCTGCTTCCATAAAGATTTAGTCTTGCAAACCCTATGGAGGCAGTTCTACTCTGTCTTTTAACATCACTAGGAGTCAGAATTGACTTGATGGCTATAGGTTTGGCTTTGATTTGGGCAGACATATATAAGGAGCTCCAGTGGTACAGTGGTTAAGGCATTGGAGCTCTGGTAGCATAGTGGCTAAGACACTTGCCTGCTAACCAGACGGCTGGCGGTTCAAACCCACCAGCCACTCCTCGGAAGGAAGGTTG
>NW_006921669.1:881210-882813 GCF_000298275.1 Orycteropus afer afer
ATCTAGTGACCAGTTTCTGGGATCTTCTGACATGAATCTGCCAGGCTACTGCAGTAGATTTCAATTTATTTATTTACAATAATATGTCCCACCCCACCCAGCCACTCCTCGGAAGGAAGGTTGGGCAATCCTACTTCCGTAGTGATACCACCTCGGAAACCCAAGGAGGGGTCGCTATGAGTCAGGTTTGACTCGACGGCACATAACAACATCCACCACTACTGACAAGAAAGAAGAAAACCAAAGATTCAAAAGAAACTACTCTATAGGACTAATGGCCTACATGAACCATCACCTCATTTACTCTGAGACCAGAAGAACTAGATGGTGCCTGACTACCACTATCGACAGTTCTGATTAGGCCACAACAGATGGCATCTTATTTCTCTACTGCTGCTATAATAGAAATACCCCAAGTGGGTGGCTTTTACAAACAGGAATTTATTCTTGTACAGTTTAGGAGACTAGAAGTTCAAATTCAGAGTGCAGGTTCTAGGGGCTGGCTGAAGTCCCCTGGGGCTTTAGCTCTGCCTCTGGTTCCAGGCCCACTGGAACTGGAGGATTCTCCCAACTCATGCAACTGTTAGCTGCTGAGGCTGACAAACCCAAGATGAGCAGGTAAAATGGCACAATCCCAAGATCAGCAGGCAACATAGTAGGCCACCGGTCCAAGTCCAGGAACTAAAGATGAAAATTCAGCAAAACGCAGGATCCAAAATGTACCAAAAATCTAGAGACCTCTCTCAAAGTCTTTCCATAAAAACTGGTAGCAGGCCAACCCTGAAGGTAACTCCCCTTCAACTACTGAGCTGCTCATAACAGATTCTATCTGGAGGTGATTACAATCTTAACATGGGGGATAACTACATCCAGCTGACTAGTGACTCAAAACCACAGTCAAGCCAACTTGACACACAACCTTAACTACCACAGATGGACTCTGATAGAATGAGAGAAAACTATGGAGCAGAACCTCAAATTCCTAAAACAAAAACAAACAAACCCAGACTTACTGGAACACTGAGACTAGAAGACACCCCGAGGCTATTTCCTCGAGATACTCTTTAAACCTGGAACCAAAACTACCGCTTGAGGTCATCTTCTAGCTAAATAAAAAATTGACTCACAAAATGAAGATTCCCTGTGAATACTATGCTCTGAAAAAATCATCTACTGGAGATCAAACAGTCGATAGTTACTTTAAAACAAAAAAAATGATAACGCAAGGGGAAGAGAAATGAGATTAATGGAAACAGAACAAGAACAAGTAGTGAGAATGTTCACACATTGTGAAGAATGAAACCAATGTCACTAAACAAAATTGTATAGAAATTGTTCAATGGGAACTTAATTTCTGTATAAACCTTCACTGAAAACATAATAAAATATTATTTAAAAAAAGAAATAGGAAAAGGATATGTTATACAATTCCTCACTGGTCCTGATTAAATAAAAAATAATAACATTTTAATAAAAATTATAATGGAGTTCCGGCAAGATGGCGGACTAGGCAGAAAGACTGCACAGACACTCTTCAACAAAGAAAAGGAAAACCAATTAACACAGACACAGAAGATAATCTTGGACCCCTGAGCCTTGAAGG
>NW_006921669.1:891320-892397 GCF_000298275.1 Orycteropus afer afer
AGACCAATGGAATAGAATTGAGAACCCAGAAATAGATCCATCGACCCATAGCCAGCTAATGTTTGATAAAGGCCCAAAATCCATTAAATGAGGAAGAGAATATTTGTTTAATAAATGGTGCTGGCAAAACTAGAGATCCATGTGCAGAAAAATGAAACAAGATCTGTACCTCACACCACACACAAAAACAAACTCCAGATGGATCAAAGACTTAAATGTGAAACCTAAAGCTATATAGTTCCTCAAGGAAAATCTAGAGGCAAATTTAAGGGCCCTAATATATGGCATAAATAGACTATCAAGCATAACTCAAAATGCACAGACAGCAGAAGAGAAAGCAGATGATTGGGACCTTCTAAAAATTAAATTTTTGTGTGCTTCCAAAGACTTCTCCAAAACAGTCAAAAGAGAACCTACAGATTGGGAAAAAATATTTGGTAATATCATATCTGACAAGGTACTTATCTCTAGAATTTCTAGAAAATTCCAACACCTCAATAACAAAAAGACAAAAAATCCAATTAAAATATAGTCAGAAGACATGAACAGACCCTTCACCAAGGAGGATATTCAAGCGTCTAACAAACATGAAGAAATGCTCACGATCATTAGCTATTAGAGATGCAAATCAAAACAATGAGATACCGTCTTCCTCCAGCACTGGTAGCAAAGTTCAACAAGACAGAAAATAACAAATTCTGGTGAGGTTGTGGAGAGATTGGGACTCTCATACACTGCTGGTGGGACTGTAAATTGGTGCAACCATTGTGGAAAGCAGTATGGAGATTCCTTCAAGAGTTGGAATTAGAAATACCATCTGACCCAGCCATTCCATTACTAGGTATATACCCTAAAGAAGTGAGAGCTATGAGAAGAACAGATATATGCACACCCATGTTCATTGCAGCACTATTTACAATAGCCAAAAGATGGAAACAACCTAGGTGTCCATCAATGAGGAATGGCTAACCAAACTATGGTACACACACACAATGGAGTACTATGCAATGCTAAAGAATAACATAGAATCTGCAAAACACTGCATAACGTGGATGAACTTGGAGGACATTATGCTGA
>NW_006921669.1:893639-899118 GCF_000298275.1 Orycteropus afer afer
CTGCTGTATGGAAAGTGAATTTGCTCTGTAAATCTTCACCCAAATCACAATTAAAAAAATAAATAATAAATAATAAATAAATAAATAAATATTATAATGGATGACATCATCAAAATGAATGAGAAGCATTTCTTTTGATCTGAAATATTTAATTTTTTATCAGTTTTGTAGTGATATTTTCATTGAACATTATTTATCCAAGTTTTCTTTTTTATTCTAATAGGCTAAAAGCTCCATGAGGTCCGGGATTCTGTCTACAACTCACCACTGAGGTATTAGCTACAAAAATCACAAGGTGCCGCACACACTAGAGTAAATAGGTATTTACTGAATGCATGAAATGACTAAACGAATCCAATGAATTTATGTAACATAATTTTACAAGCCCAAAGTGATGGACATCCTTAAACAGCCTTCAAATTTAAAAATGCTGTTTTCATATGCTGCATCCAGTCTGGTGAAAAAGAAGTAGAAGGTTACTGCAGATAATTACAGAGGGGAAGAAAATGGAACTTTTTTTTCCTTCTGGGAGATTCACAGAAAAACAAAACTTGTGAGTGGAAAAGAACAGAAGGAAGAGGGAAGGAAGAGTTCACCCAAATGACAAACTAAACACTCTGATCCAATACTTTACAGCCTTCAAAAATGGGTAATTATCTCTCTAGCTCTTCAGGGCAGCAGCGTGAGGTTGAATACATCATCAGCTCTGATATAAAACATGATTTTGCAAGTAAACAGGAAGTTTATCTTATAAAATGGAGCTCTCTATTTGCATAGAAGTTCTTCATTAATAACAGTGATGGACTTCCATTACAACTGTAGCTCTTTCCCTGACATAAGGAGTTTCTTGTACGGGGGAAAAAAAATTGAAAAATACAAGTCAAGGTGATTTTCAGCAAATTTAATTCCTTGTATGTTCCAGAGGGTGGGGGGAGCAGCAGGTGGTAAATTCATTTTTATCTAATAACATTTTATCATGTGACATAGTTTGTTTCCACAGTTGATATAACTTAATGAACAGCAAACTGGGGAATGTCCACCAGCATGTGGGGAGTGAGTGGGGTATGGGGAGTGAGTGGGGTGTGGGGAGTGTACAAACACCCTCTGGAACATACAAGGAAGAAGAGCGAGAAACATCAATTGGATTCAGAAGCACTCTGGGCATAATCTTGGGCACATTTTTCCCCCTAAACCTCAACTTCATCAACTCATTTAAAAAGAACAAAATTGCTGGTGAATCAACTCCAACTTATCATGACCCCGTACGTGTCACAGTAGACGGTGCTCCACAGTTTTCAATGGCTCAGTCATTTGGAAGCAGATCACCAGGCCTTCCTTCCAAGGTGCCTCTGGGTGGACTTGAATCTCCACCTTTTGGTGAGCAGTCCAGTGTGTTAACCATTTACACCGCTCAGGACTCCTCCTCTACTCACAGAGTGGGGAGAATCAGAGTATGTGCTTCATATGGACGGGGGAAGATCACAGGCATCTTTTTTGTAAGAACTCCAACATACTACCTTTTCTCATAATAAATGTAAACCAGATGCCTGCTGGGGACATCACTGATGGGGATACCCAGGTAAACTTGGTCTAGTCAAGCATTCAACTGTACTCACCATACTCCACTTAACAGTTCCACGTTAAAACATCCAGTCGCCTTCCTCAGCTCCCTCTTCTGCTTTCTTTCATCCATTCCTTTCCAACAGGGCTTTGGAAACCTGCAGATCTCTCAGGACGTAATGGGGAGCACTGTACTATGGGTTTCTGTCTATACCCAGACACCCACTAATTCTTCTCCAAATGGTCCATGCTTCTTGGGTAGAGTGTTATTTTTAAAAACCAAAAGCAAGCTTTGGTGATATACTATATTTATCTCCTCTAGAAAGCCTTTCCCAACAAGCCACCCACAACAGCTTCTAAGTATTTTAAAATACAAGAGATAGGTCTCAGCATTCTTGTCATTAATGGAGTGAGGACAAGAGATTCAAGATCACAGAAGCATCTATTGTGACACCCTACCCTTTTATTTTCCTGAATCACACTCCAAACAGTGTTCATTTATGTGTCTGGACCTAGAAATGACAGAATATTGTAAGGAATGCAGTTGGCCATGGTCAATCTGCTGTGATCTTTCACGATGCTCCTTCTAGCCTCTGTTTACTCTTAACCTGCGCCCTGCAGAACAAAGAAGTCACTCTTCCTGTCCACTTCCCTTTGGCTGGAAATCTTAACATTTAACAATTTCATCATAAAAAGTCAGTTTTGGTCCTTGGGTTTTTCTATCATCTGATTACAGTGCTGGAAATGTGTCTTCTTGTCACAGTGTGTGTGTGTGTGTGTGTGTGTGTATGCCCCAAAATCCATCCAAATCTCCTTTTAGGAGAAACCTCTCTATCTCTGAAAATGGCCTGGGGCGGGAAGGTAAAATCAAGTGTCTGTTTTTCCGTTGAATTCAGAGTAGTCAGAATTCTTTTCCCTCCATCTTCAGAGCTACAGATGAGCCTGGAACCAAAGTTTAGCCAATGTGGCACACTAGAGTGGAGAATGAACACTGTGATAGTTGGTGTTGTTTATCAACTTGGCTGGACCACAATTCTGAGTGGTTTAAGCAGTTGTGATGTGGGTTATTCCCATGATGAGATCGGATGTATATGTTGTGAGCAGCCAATCTGTTGAAAGGAAGTTTCCACAGTTGTGTGGCTTGCTTCCAATATATTTATGGACATCCTGGGAAAACGAGACTCTTTGGTGGATCTGGATCCTGTTGTTCTGCCTACAACTGTCTGTGAGCACAATCCAGCATTTGGCCTGGTGATCTTGGACTCATCATTCATTGGAGTCAACAGACGATATACTGCCTGCCAACCTTGAGCTCTTCAGCCCCTGCAGCTGCATGAGTTGGCAAGCCTCCAACTTGACGTTTGATCCAAGAACTTGGTACTTGCCAGCTTCTGTAAGTGTGTGAGCCATTTTCATAAAATAATTTCCCTCTCTCTCTCTTTCTTTCTATCTATATCTATATCTATATATAAGCTTTACTGGTTTTGCTTCTCTGGAGAATGCACCCTAACACAAACATTAAGTGAGATGTAAGAAAGAAAGAAAAAGAGAAATTCTGGCATTTGGCCATTTGCTAGCAGAATCCTGATGCCGGCCTGAGGGTTAGTGAGGTCCTGCCTTTCTAGCCCTCGTGTGCAGCCCCGGGCACTGGCTGTCTAAGCTGGTACTTCATCCCTGTCAATTCTGTGAATATTAGTTATGCGGCATTTTAATTCCCTTACACACAAATTAGCCCACATTTGCTCCAGTTCCTTGTAGTCAGAAAGTATCACTTGACAATGTTTGTTTGCTCAGCTCCTTGAGAAGACCAGTGCTGTGGTCACCATCCCAACAAGTGCCTAGAGTAGTGTGAGAGTTTCTCATCCCCTTGGTTCTTTATGAAAAGGTTTGGAAAACGTCTCCATGTCCTACTTTTGGTCTTGTCATTTTGCTCTTCAGATTTCTTTAATCTCACACTGACTGGCTGTGGTTCTGCCCAACGCTGTCCCAAACACTATTAAAATAAATCCACCTACAGCACTGAGTTGGCTAATCATCCTCCCACCTAATTAGATGTCTGACAGCCAACTCCTTCAGTAGAATTTCTATCCTTCTGTCAGGCTTTCTATGCAAGAGTATTACAGGTAGATTGGGAACAAGTTAACCAGCCACATCCATAATCTTCTCCCTCTGAAGTGAACCCCTGGAAAGACAACCATCCCAAAACAAACACGGAACAGGAAGCTACCCTCTCAGTGTCAAACAAATGGCCATTGTCACTGCTCAGAAGATGAAGTTTTGTGTGGAAGAGCAGAAGGTAGCTATCAGGCTGAAAATCTAGGTTAGGCATTGAGAAGATGTAGGTGGTGTGGCTTGGCTGACAGGAGATGAAGCTAGACTTGTGGGGGAGTGGAAGACTCATGGGGGCTGCTTGCCTTACATCATTCTTCTTATTCACTCTGTTTTTCTTTCTTATTATTTCCCAAGAAGTAGCTCCTGATTTTATATATCAATTCAGATGGTTCCCTTCTCTGTTCGGAGCCATCCTTTTGTGTCTTTATTATTGCTTTTCCCCACAAACCTCAGTGTAAGTCCAATTATTTATACTTCGTTCCCAATTAATAAGCAAAGAAATCTACTGCCTGGCTTTGGCACCTCTTGTCAAAGTTGTCCTGGTCTCTGACCTAATTTCTTTCCCTTAGTTTTAAGTTAATTTCTTTTATGTTCACATCGTCCTTAAACATTTACCAGGAATATTCTTACTGATTGTGTTATTCATTCTTACAACAGTCCTTCCAAGTAGTGAATGGCCCACTCCAAGGCCATACTGCTAGGAAATACTATCGATGAGTCTAGAACCTAAGACCAACTCATGATTTTCCAATAACAGCTAAGAATCAAGACTGTCTTAGCTCACTGTTCTTCCCTTTTATCCACACAGGGACCCATACAGCTGCCATGAAGTTTACTCCGGATTCCCCACTGAACTCTGGAGAGTGACCAATATGAGTTTGGAAAGAAAAGCAAAATATGCTGTATTCAGACTGTGGACTCAACCAAGCACTAATGGTAGAGGAAAAGAATGGTGGATACCAAAGAAATACATGTAAGCAACACAATGTCCTATTACATCCCCCATTCCCCTTCCCCTAAACTCTCTCTCTGCAGTATCCCACTGATGAGTGGCATAACCATCTAGTCAGTTACCTCAAATGAAATCCTAGAATCATTCAGGATTGCTTCATCTCACTTACTATACTTTGCAACCCCTAGAACCACAAAACATTATTTTTCAGTCCAACCATTTCCTGTAACTTCAATTCATTCTGATACCAGGGCTTAACACTTCTTGCCAGAAGACCTACAGTTGCCTCTGAACTGCTCTTGCTACTTCCAGGATCAAATTCCTACAAATGTACTTTCCAAATAGTCCTCAAAGGGCTCTCTGTATAAAGTCTTTCAACGACTCTTCAAGGCTTTCAAGACAGGGTCAAAACCCCTTAACTTCCTGCACGAGAACCTCCTTAACCTGGCACAAGCATGGCTCTCATGATTCAACAACTTCAACTTAACTAAGTTATCTCTTCCTTTCAGATATATAGAAGTACTTGGACATTCCAGAGCAAGACATCTTTTTCACTATCCCATGCTTTTGCTCATCATATATTTTCTCCCTGGGGTTTCTGTCCCTTCTCTGTTTGCAAGGTTATCTCCTACTGATCACCCTAAATGGATCAAGGGATGTCTTCTCTGAAACCACTGCCCAAACCACACACTATAGGTGGCTTCTGCTCCTTGGAATTCTCATGGCAGCTCCTCCTATGAATTTTAATTGCACCCTCTTTTTGCATTTTGATAGCACCTATCACACTGTTTGTTGGCTTATGCACTGTAATACCAAGATTGTGAGCTATCTGAGTTCAGAGGTCATGCCTTAGGC
>NW_006921669.1:900488-901509 GCF_000298275.1 Orycteropus afer afer
AATGGTAGCCCCTCTGGAGGTTTATAGCCTCACACTTAAGATAGTTGATCCCATCAGCTCCCTAGAGTTAAACTCTCTCCACAAGAGAACATTAAGCCCTAATACAGAGATCACTCCAGAGAATCTCAGAAACAGGACTGCCATGGTGGGGAGCACACAAGATTTGAGAGATTCATAGAGAATCATTAGACAGCAGCCCAAAGCAATAGAAAAGCAAAATACATTCTGTAGATATTTCCTCATGAAAGCCAGACAGGTAGGAAGACCTGTGAAATAAGAACTTACCTACAACACGAAAGATGGACAGAACACATGAAAATGTTCAATGTCACAGGCAATTAAGATATACAATGTTTTCAAAATAACATTCTACAATTCTATCACAAAATTAGCAAATATTGAAGTGTAGTAATGGGCTATGCTTGTGGTAGTAAAATAGGTACTCTGGTATAGTTAATGGGAGCATAAATTGGTAAAACGTGTTTGGCATTTTATACTCAAAACAAACAAACCAACAAAAACTCATTGCCATCAAGTTGATTCTGGCTTGTAGTGACCTCTACTGGGTTTTCAAGGCTGTAAATCTTTACAGAAGTACATTGTCCCATCTTCCTTCCGTGGAGCAGCTGGTGGGTTTGAGCCACCAACCTTCTGGTTAGCACCCAAATGCCTTAGGCAGTTGGAGCCTTAAAATAGCTCCTAAATTTGACACAGTAATTTTTCAAATAGTCTCTAACTTTGATCAAGTATTTTTCCCCCTATGGAGTGTCTTAAAGATATAATTCGCACTCACACATAGATACATGCAAAAATATGTCCTGAAAACTATCACAGTATTATTTATAATAGCCAATTAAAAAGAAATCACCTATCACCAAGAGAAAAGAAATAAATTACTATTCAGCCATATGTTAGAATACTTAAAATAAACATTAAAATTTGAGATTCTGAAAGCTACAAAATGGCATGAGACAATAATATATAAAGCTTAAAAAGACATGTTGTTGTTGTTGTTGTTGTT
>NW_006921669.1:901924-939999 GCF_000298275.1 Orycteropus afer afer
TATATGTATCTATTTTTCATATTTATGTGAACTATTTAAAAGTATGATTGGCTATAACTGGGGTGTGAATGTGGTATTGAGTCAAGAATAAAAAGTAGATGAAAATAACAAAATTATTTATGTAGCACTCCTTTTGTATAACTCATCAAATCTTGTCCTTCCTCCTTTCTCCTCCCATTTTGAATATTTTCAAGCATAACTTCCACTTCTTTGGAAAAGTCCTATTATTGACTGGCATGTGCTACCTGTAAGGGCTCATGGACTCCTAAAGAGGCATTTGTTTCCACATCTTAAATTAGGGTGGCAATTGACAAGGATAAAAACCCAATAGGGAAGGCCTTACACCTGGTAATTAATTGTTTTCCTGAACTGAAAAACATGAGGTTCACTCTGAATGCCATTGGCTTCTTCTCCAAGAGATGCATAAAAAAAAATTGTTAAAAAATATAATATTACAACCCAAGGCAACCCTAACGCGACTTGTCTCTGTGATGATTCCCCATACCAAAATCTTGGTAATTTTGTCCCAAAATCTGCAAATTAATGAACACTGTTTGTTTTGGAAGATCAAAGTGACTCAGCAGGACTTTCACAGAGAGAAGAAACAGGATATTTTGAAGAGAAAGCAACAAACAAACCAAATGTATTTTTAATTACCTTTAAATTACATTAATTACAACATTCTCAGTGGGACAAAGGGTTCAAATCCTGCTAAGTGTGAGATTTATCATTAGCTTGGGAAAATATTTCCTTTCCTTTTTTGTTTGATTTGTTTCAAACAAATCAGTAGCAGAGCTGGGAGCAGACGGTGAATGTTTGCAAAACTCACAATTTACGTACATGACTTTAAGCTTAGGACTAGAGAGTTGTATTTATTTCTTTACTGTGATCACTCTAAGAGAAGTGATGGGTTGTATCATTACCACTGTGTGCTTTGTAATAATTCAGAAAAATCACCCCCCTTCTCCCAGTACTAATTCAGAATCCAGTAATCAGAACATTTGTGTCTAGAAGAAGCTTATTGTTGCTCCTAGATGAAACAGAAAAAGAGTAATTGACTATACTTAAATTCATATAATTACTACTGAATCATGAATATAATCCAATTCCTTTAAACTTCTTTCCAGAATATTTTCAACAGTCAACTCCAGGGAAACCCTCCATCCAGGAAAGATATGAGTTTGCATAGCACCACCAGTCTCATAGGTAACCAAGGAATTCCCCAAACTAAGCAATTTTACATCAAGTTAAATTTCCAGTTTACACTTGGCCTCACATATTTATTCAACGAACAGTTTTCCAACATCCATCTGTCAGTCTGCCATACTGTGGTGGCTGTGTGTTACTATGATGCTAGAAGCTATGCCACCCAAATTTTAAATGCCATCAGGTTCTCCCATGGCAGACAGATTTCAATAGAGCTTCTAAACTAAGAAAGACTGGTAGGAAAGGCCTGGGGACCTACTTCCAAAAATTATTCCATGTAAACCCTATAGTTTATAACAGAAAATTGCTGGATATCATGCTGGAAGATGAACTCTGTAGGTCTGAAGGCACTCAAAATACAGGGTGGCCAAAGGAATGAACTTGATATACCAATGATCATGAAGAGGGTGAAGCAGCCGGCAATGTTTGTTCTGTCACACATGGGGTCACCAAAAGTTGGAGCTGATAGCAATAAACAACAATATTATATGCATGATATGTGCTCAGCTCTATATCAAGACATATAAGAACATAGCATGGCCTTCTAGGAGCTCATTTTCTAATAGAGATAAGACATGAATCTATGGCTCTGCTCAGGAAAAAGAAACAAAATGTATGCCACTGAGAGGAATGCATCTAAGAACAAGAGGGTGACAGAAGAATCACATGCCTGAGCTTGGAAGGAGTGAGGGACTATGGAAAGAAGGTAATTTAGGGATTAAATGGGAACTTGAACTAGCTCATGCACTGTTTCTGATAAAATGGGAGTTTTAATGGCACCAGCTCTCTTCCCACTCCCTTGACTCTGAAACTCCCTCCACATGCATAAAATCACAAATAGATGCATCATCATCAGAAATTGGAAGGTAAGATTACAGCTAACCTGTACCAAGTTTGGGAAAATCTCTCCCAATTACCCCAGAGACAGGTATAACTGACAAAACACTAATTAGCCAATTTGTGTTTAGTCATCTGGTCTGGATTAAGAAGAAATTTTGGGACCAATGACTTCTGTACTAAGCCACGTTATTAGCTAGTCTCAAGAAATAAAATTACATAATTAAAATGTTCAGTAAAACCAAGGTTACATTAAGAAATCAAAAACACTTTACCAAAAAGAGTATTGAGTGAAAGAGGAAATCAAAACTATAATTACAAGCTAATTAGAAAATAATGAAAATGCAAACATAAGTGTAAAAATATGGGATATATACCAAAAATCTACTGTGCAAATAAAAATAAACCTTTAACTTCAAATATTTTCATAATTAAATAGTAAATGAAAGTAAACAAAGTAATTATTCATTTTAAGAAAGTAGTAAAATGACCACAAATCCCAACAAAAACAAGAGAGAAGAAATAAAAATAAAAGTAGAAAAGGATGACTTAGAAAATAAAAAAGAAATGAAAAGAAAAGAAATCCATTAATATTCCTTAATAAATCCATGAGTTGTTACTTTGGGAAAATAATTAATAGTTAAATAATTAAACTTTAATATATGAATCTGGTAAATTTATTAATAAAACTAAACTCACTGCCGTCAAGTCTGATCCAACTCATAGCAAACACTCCTTGGGTTTCTGAGGCAGTATAACTAGGCAAGTTGATTGCAGCTGATGGGCTGGAACAGCCAGCCTTCTGATAAGCAGTCAGAAGAAGAATGGATGAGTACAGAAAGTTTAAATAATATATAAATCGCTTTATTCAATTCAATATGGATATATTTGAAAATATAGGTGAAATAAATCAGTTGTCATACTGTGGTGGCATGCATGTTGCTGTGAGAATGGAGGCTATGCCACTGGTGTTTCAAATACCAGCAGCGTCATCCATGGTCAGCAGAGCTTCCAGACTAAGACAGACTTGGAAGAAGGAAGGGGCCACCCACTTCTCAAAGAATTGGCCAGTAAAAACCTTGTGAATAATAGTCAAACACTGTCTGATATATTATGAAAATTTATGAATAGCCCTGAAACATTGTCCAATACAGTGCCAGAAGATGAGCCCCTCAGGTCAGAAGGCACTCAAAATACAACTGGGGAAGAGCTGCCTCCTTAGAGTCGAGTCGACCTTAATGATGTGAATGGAGTGAAGCTTTTGGGACCTCCATTTGCTGATGTGGCATGACTCAAAATGAGAAGAAACAGATGCAAACATCCATTAATAATGGGAACAAGGAATGTACGAAGTATGAATCTAGGAAAATTGAAGGTTATCAAAAATTAAATGGAACACATAAATACCCCAGGCATTGTTGTTGTTGTTGTAATGTGCTGTTGAGTTAGACCTGACTCATAGCGACACCTCCTTGGGTTTCCGAAGCAGTATCACTACGGAAGTAGATTGCCCCATCTTCCTTCCGAGGAGTGGCTGGTGGGTTTGATATTTTACCAGTGATGAAAATAAAAGGGAAAATATTATTTTTATTCTAAGCAACTTTATGATTAAAAGGATCAGTTATCATGGAAAAGGGAACATAAGTGCAAACAGGTTTGGAGGTTAGCACTCTGTTTGTTTTCCATTAACTCATTGTATAGCTTTGGACAAACTCTCCACTTCCCTTAATCTCACCTTCTTCCTCTGTAATACAAAGAGTGGGTGCATGTGTGCATGAATGTGTGTGTGTGTGAGAGAGAGAGAGGGAGAGAGAGAGAGAAGTGGGTGGGTTATATTCTATCCAATGTCTATCAGCTCTACTATTAACCACTGAAACATGGAATATTCGAGCTAAGAAGTTCTAAAGTATTTAAAAATAATCCCACAATGTATCATCAGCACCCCCTTAAAATCTACTGCAAATTCTAATTTGTATATCTCTTGAGGGTTTACTGTCTCAATTTATATCCTCTTATAACCCCAATCTTTGCTCACAATACACCTTTAACTCCTTACTGAAAAAGTTTAGGCTTGACAACTATAAGTCATAATAACAGGTAAGTCTGGTTTGAAAACAAACCTGAGAGGCCAGAGGTAGGAAATTCAATGTTCTGCTTGGACTCCAAAGAACTGTTAATCAATAGAGTGTGAAATGCTAACTCTTAACATCCTGGTGGAGGGGCTAGGTCCCTCAGGGAGGAATAGGCCAAATGACAAATTTGCCATAATATAAAAGAATCCACACCTCCAGACACTGTAAAGGTCATACAGAACAACAACGACAACAAAAAATGCTGTCTTAGTGTGCCTCTCTTCCAAGCTAACAGATTTACAAAGGCTGAGAAACAATGATAATATCCATCGCCAGGAATTGTGTGAGGAAACAGGGACTTGAATACCTTAGTGTATATATTTAGTGCAACTCTTTGGAAGAGCAGCAGCAGACAGCACTTTGCATGGATCTTTGCAAGATTTCCTCATTATATCCTTGCAGTGGAATTGCTAGGTCAAAAGGTTTTATTCCAGCATTACATATAATAGAAGATGCACCCAGGGTAGACATGAGTTAGAACCACTGGACAGAAACTAACAACAATAACAACAATGGTATTGGTAAATTGGTCAATTTTTTATGACCTATCCATTAAATGAATATTGTTACATATTAAAATAATGATACAGATTGATATTGGTTGCCATGGAAATATGGTTAGAACATAATGGTAAGAGAAAAATACAAGATGTAGATAAAAAATAATTATGATTAAACTAGCTATTTCCTTGTGTCTATACATAGAAAAGAAGATGTATATTTTAATGTCAACTGTTATTATCTTAGGGTGTCAGAATAAAATTAATTTTTCTAAGATTTAAAAATTAAATATGTTACTCTTCTAATCAGTAAAGTAATAAAAATATTCCCATTTTGATCCATGAACAAGCATCAGGAAAACTCTATTCATCCTAGAAGCACATCCCTGATCTCAAATTTCTTAGGAAATCTTTACCAGCTGACAAAGTTCATTGTCTTTCCTCTGAAGTCTTACTTGTATTCATCATTAGCCTCATACTATGCTACTCTGAGTTCTCACTCAAACTTTTGTGCTCTGGGTACCTTCTTCTGCAGAGATCAAGAATCATGGTGTATATGTACTGTATCCTTGCTCCCACTCCACCCCTAAAATCCCTGCTTTAAGACCCCAACAGTCTTAGAAATGTTAAAAATATGGAGCCAGTGTTTTACCAATTAGTTGAACTAAAAAGTTAAATTAACTCAATTATTCAGAATATAGATTTCTAACCAGAAGCCAATGTAGCTTGCTTATCAACACTAAGGGATTCCAGGAACCACTGATGATCTTTTATTTCAATAACCATACTGTGTCCCTTCTCTGGGCTGGCATGGAGGACTCAGGGTGTGCTTCAGCTACACTGCTTCCCAGCTGTCCAGAATTTCACTGGTTGGGAGAATTTGTTCTCTCCAAAGTCCAAACTGGTTACATGCTCACTAGGGTACACTATCCATTTTTCTCCAAGGGCCCACCAGCTCTGCCACACAGCAAACCCTGAAAACTGAGGAAACCTTGCAATAGAACTACTCTCTTTGAGGAAATGGTGAGCCATCCTAGGTGAGCAGGCTCTACTGCTCTGCTCCTCTCAGTCAGCTAGTAGGCAGTTCCTTTATGACTTCAAGAAATATCGCAACCTGCATCTGTGGAAGCTATCAAAGGCTACTCTAGGAAACTTGAGACTTTACCACCCAACTCTTGCCCTTCCAACCATCTTTAACCATTCCATCTACTCCAGTCTTTGTCTTAGTAGTGCTTGTATTCATTCTGTCTTTCTTGCTGCATCCGGTTCTTTGGAAGGAACGTATGACCAGCTTTCAAGGTCAGCTTTTCTCCGGAGATGGACACTACAACGACACACACAGGAGTTGACAGGCAAGTGAAGCCTCACTCTGTTCCTGGGTGCAGTCATCCAAGCCCCCTTGGGGTTTGGATGGGAGGCTCTGACACAGCCTTCTGAATAGCCACAGAACTCATGGACCTTGAGGACTGTCTTCAATTTTCTGCTGACTGCCAGGCCATCTCATTTGCCCACAAACCCTGGCTGATTTCACTGGGGGGAAAGGATGTATTTTCTGGAAGTTTTATGTTGGCAAATGTCTTGTTATGTATGTTTTCACCACAATAAAAGGAAGAAAAAAGAAAGAATCTATTTCCTTTAGTCAGAAGTCATCATCTTTTCCTTATAAAATGGCTGGTATAGAGTAGAGTAGGGTAGACAGCAAGTGAGAGAGAGAGACAGGAAAATCAGAACCAGAAATTGAGAAAGAGAAAAATGCATCCTCATACATACACTGAGCTAGAGAGAAGGGGAATCTCCACCTCTAGACCAGGGTGTCAGGTGAACTCTGAAACCCACATGCTCATCTACCTACTTCAAACAATACCTGGGTATGCCTTTTCTAGTTACTACCCATCACTATACAAATAGTTGGGGGGGGTGCTTATGTATGCCAGTTAACAGCTCAATTTCTTTATTCTTCAACTCAAATTCCAGCTCAGTTCCATACTGTGATAGTTGGAGCTGTGTGTCAACTTGACTGGACCACAATTCTGTGTGGTTTAAGCAGTTGTGATATGGTTATTCCCATGATAGGATCAGATGATTATGTTTTGACCAGACAATCAATTGAAAGGGAGTTTCCCTAAGGCTGTGGCCTGCCTCCAGTATGTTTATGGACATCCTGGGAAAAGAGACACTTTTCTGTGGATCAGGATTCTGTTGTACTGCCTACAACTGCCCATAAGCAAACAATCCACCGTTCGGCCTGGAGATCTTGGATTCGTCATTCGTTGGAGTCAACCGGTATACTGCCTGCCAACCTTGAGCTCTACAGCCCCTGCAACTGCATGAATCAGGAAAAGCCTCCAGCTTGACGTTTGATCCAAGAACTTTGGACTTGCCAGCTTCTATAAGTGTGTGAGCCATTTTCCTAAGATAAATATTCCTTTTTCTCTATATATAAGTTTTACTGGTTTTGTTTCTCTAGAGAACCCAGTCTAATACATTTGGTACCAGGAGTGGTTCTAGAGAGACAAAATCATAAGGATAGGCTTCCTAAATTGGTTCTCCAATTTGATTAATTGTAAAGATACTAGTGACCCTGCTTCTGTTAGTAAAGAAGTCCCTGCTAATCCATGGACTTAAAGAATGTCTTATCCACTGTCATGATATCGCCCACAGCATTGCTTCAGATCAAAGGGAAACTGGATTGACATTACATAATGGAGGTAAAGAAGAATATGTCTGGAATACAGGAGATTCTTTAGGACATCTCTTAGTACTACCATGCCCTGTGATTAAAGTCATTGGAAAATTTCAGCAACCCAATTCTGATATGACTGCTAACGGCCCAGACCCTTCAAGAATGAAGGTTTACGTCACTCCACCAGGCAAAGAACCATGACCAGCTGAGGTGCTTGCTGAGGGCAAAGGAAACACAGAATGGGTGGTGGAAGAAGGTAGTTCTGAATATCAGCTACAATTATGTGACCAGTTGCAGAAACAAGGACTGTGATTGTTAGATTTCTTCATTGTATATGTGCATCAAATATTTTTGTTTCCTTCTGTTATGAACTGTGAAATGTAAATAAGGTTAATGCGTTTGGGTTGTACATATGTTAGCGTATCATGTGAGGAGCAAATATGACTTTATAATTGTCCTTATGTAGAGATTATATATGGATAAGAAGATGTGTACAGTTGTCAAGTTGACAAGGGGTGGACTGTGATAGTTGGAGCTGTGTGTCAACTTGGCTGGACGACAATTCTGTGCTGTTTAAGCAGTTGTAATGTGGTTATTCCCATGATGGGATCAGATTATTATGTTTTGAGCAGCCATCCATTGAAAGGGTGTTTCGCTAAGGGTGTGGCCTGCTTCCAGTATATTTATGGACATCGTGGGAAAGGAGAGACTCCTCTTCTGTGGATCAGGATTCTGCTGTGGTGCCTACAATTATCTGTGAGTGAACAATCCACTTCTCAGCCTGGAGATCTTGGATTCGTCATTCGTTGGAGTCAACAGCCAGTATACTCCTGCCAACCTTGAGCTCTGCAGCCCTGTAGCTGTGTGAATCGGGAAAAGCCTCCAGCTTGACGTTTGATCCAAGAACTTTGGACTTGCCACCTTCTGTAAGTGTGTGAGCCATTTTCCTAAGATAAATTTCCCTTTCTCTATACCAGCTTTACTGGTTTTGTTTCTCTAGAGAACCCAGTCTAACACACATACCCTTTCAAGATTTTCATCCATTCCCAGAACATTTCATTTTCAATATTACTTCCATTTCCAAGCTAGTTTCCCCACCTCTTTTTTGCATCACCTCCAATGGCTGTGTCTTCCCTTCAGTCCCTTTTCCTTGCCATTTCCACACACACACACACACACACCACAACACACACACACATATATACACACAAGCCAAGCAATACCAATCCACGAAAGTTATTTATAGACATTGCTGTGCTTGTGGTTGTTGATGTGTGGAGAAGGATGAATCTCTAAACTGGGGCACATGTTGTATATCACAGCAGGAAAAATGGCTTTACCAATTCTCTAGCAATTTTAACTCACTGCTAACCAGAGGGTTGGCGGTTCAAACCCTCCAGGTGCTCTGCAAAAGAAGATGGAGCAATCTTCCCATAAAGACTTACAGCCTCCAAGAGCCAACAAGGGTCACTGAGTCAGAACTGATTCAATGGCAGCGAGTTTGGTTTCTTGGTTTTACTACTTGCTGGATTTTTTGTGGGGGCAGGAGGCACACTTCTCTAGCAAAGCAAAAACATCATGTTCAAACACACAATGGATAACACTTCTGTTGTCTGTAGCCCCTACTTCCAAAGTCAGTCTGATTCTACTCCTCTTTGCATATGCAAAGAATCTTTAATGTGGTTGAGGCAGAAGACAATAGTTGAGAACTGAGCTCTGGCTTCAAGGACTCTGATTTGGCCTCTGGTCCACCACTCACTAATGTGAAATTGTGGGTAAGCTACTTAATTAACATCTGTGTGTCTCAGTCTCCTCATATGGTTTAAATGAGATGACCCAGGAAAGGTGGTCATCATGTATCTGGCATGGAGTAAACTCTCTTAACTATTCCTTATTATCAGATTTTTATGTAAATAATGCACGTCTAAATTTTTGCCACACCACACAACCCTTGTTTTTTTTCTTAAGCATGCTATACCAGTATTTTTCACATGTTGAAGACTTCAATTTCTTTTCATTTCCCCCCTGTCCAATGGATTTAATGTTAAGTCTTTGTTTTGGTGCCTGTTGACCTGAAGGTATGGTTCCCAGCAGTAAACCCCCACCAGCCTACCCTCAAGTTTCTAAAGCAGCCCCTCTCCCAGCAGGATTCCTTCCCTGCTTTGGTAAACACTTTCTCCAATGCAGGAAGAAACCACTTTATCTTTCCCACAAACAGCCTTTGCCAGGGCAGCCGGCCCCACCTCAGGAGGAGTAGGCAGGTCTGCCCAGGCTGACAGAGGCCTATGCACTGCACATTCCACCCCACTGGCTGACTGGCAGGCCGCTGAGCATGGACTACTTGAATCTTCACCTGCACAGATATCATGTGGCAGGATGAGAGGTATAGGTATAGAGGGGTCACCTGTCCCTCCCTCACACCAAACAGGTCTGATTGGCTGCCCAGGGGCCCAAGAGGGTGGGGGTAGTGCACACTCAGGCCCACACCATTCTGCACCTGGCTTCATGTGAAGCCACCCCTGCGGGACCCGGGCATGTGCAGCGAAGGCCCCTGCCTGCCATGTGACCAGCTCATGCTTGGCTGTGGCAGCCCTGTGCCCAGTCCTTTGCCCAAGTTTGCACCCATCTCCCACATGACTATGTACCTGGGTGCAGGTAGGCTGCAAAGAACTCCATCACTCTCAGGCCTGGCCATGCCCCAAAGCAAATGCTGTTTCAATTGTTTATTTTCTGATTACTGGGGTATTGACATGGCTTATACCTTTATTATACAAATATGATCAAAAGTAACATTTTCAGACTACTGAATGAGGCCAAAATTTACTTCTGGAAATGTCACAAAAGATTATGGGCATGCTGTGCAGAAACTTTTATACATAATTTCTTCACTCCATTATTATTTATGTTGTTATTATTATTATATGTGTATTTATGTAGGCATGCTATTTGGGAAAAATACAGTATGTTCTTTTCTAGACAGAGGGTCACACACTAAGTCTTATTCCATCTCCCTCTCCCATCAATCTCTGCAAGAATGCACAATATGTCTAAGTATCTATATATATAATTAAAGAGCTCTAGTGGCATGGTGGTTAAAGCATTTGGTTACTCACTGAAAGGTCAGCAATTTGAACCTACCAGGCTCTCCATGGGAGAAAAATGAGGCAGTCTGTTCCATAAAGATTTACAGGCTTCAAAACCTGATGGGACCATTTCACTCTGTCCTATAGGATCACTATGAGTTGGAATTGACTCCATGGTAGTGGGTTTTATATATAAAATTCCCAATGATATCAATTAATACAACCATTTTAGGAAGTCAAAAGCCCCTCTAGTAAGTTGTTTTAAACAGCACAGTTTTTTTTTTTTTTTTTCATATGTTGTTGTTGTTGTTGTTATGTGCCGTCGAGTCGGCCCCGACTCATAGCGACCCCTCCTTCGGTTTCCTAGGCAGTATCACTACGGAAGTAGATTGCCCCATCTTCTATATACATGGACAGTGATGGCATGGATAGAACCCGTATTTCCCTAATGGTAATATATCTCTGCCATCACACAGACAGTGATGTGTGTTATAATTCATACCATGGCTATTTTTCTTAGTTCTCTCCTACATGACAATAGCCATTGTTATTCCATCATAAATCTGATGTACTATTACTCATTGCTTACATGTGCAAAATAAGTACCAACAATTACCATTTTAAATACATTCATACATGTTCCAACTATATAAATTACCTGGAGAAAATAGTATTTGAAGTAGCATCATAAAACTTGAATCATTGTCCCAGGGCTGACTTACCAGCAGTTTGAACCCACCAGCGGCTCCATGGGAGAAAGCTATGGCAGTCAACTTCTGTAAAGAATAGAGCCTATAGGGTTACTATAAGTAGAATTGACTTGACAGCAAGGGTTGTTAATGGGCCCTTGAATAAATGACTCAAATTCTCTAAGCCCCAATTGCCTGATTTGGTTCTGCTCACAGATCTCTTACAGGATTCAAGGGGGAAAACATGTGGGAAAGTGTCTTGTAAACTGTGAAGCACAGTTCAAGTGCAAATAGTTCCAAGAATTATGTATTGCTACTGCTGATCTGTAGATAAGCTTCCATGACTGAGAAACTGGCTTTCCAAAGGGAAGTCAGTTTCCTTCACCCAGGACTCCTTCGTTGAAGTGTCACCCAGCACACGACAATGAGATACACTACCAGCCAGTGGTACAGTGACAACTGTAATAGGATCACCAATGCCATCCCTCAGAGTCCAGGAATGAAAACAAAATCTTCAAATTTCCTTTTCTTGACTTTTTTTTTTTTTTTTTCAGTAATACAAATTCCTCTTTCCCTCAGTCCTATACTCTCAGATTAATTTCGCTCGATCGTTATCAGAGAGTGGAGCAGGGCTCAGGACTGGCAGTGTGTTCCTCACAGACAGAAAGCCTGACCCCACGCAGCACACAACATTCTTCCCATTTCTTCCAGCCTGAGGACTCCTGCGGCTTTGCACATTCTTTAGGCCAGTGTCTAATAAAGTCTGGTTGCACATGGATTCACATGGGGACATTATTAAAATGCCAATGTCTGTGCCCCATCCTCAACCAAGTTGGTTAGGATCTCTTGTTGGAGGTGGGGGCTCGGGTATAAGTTTATATTAAAAGCTCCTCTGATGTGTAGCCTAGTGTGGGAATCACTGCTGTGGGTTAATATTGGCCCAACTGTAAGGCTGCACCTACTTAGCATGAGGAGAGGTAGAAACGAAATCCAATTAATGTGCTTCATTTGGCCAATTCCTGTAAGTCAAAATAACCAAAAAAAAAAGCAAACCACAAAACCACCACCCCTGACAGTCTGCCTGTACCCCTTTTATTCATAACATGATCTTACTCTTTCTTGCACAGAAAACTACTAAAACCTAGATTTCTAGTTCCCACCTACAATCTACAAAAATCAAGAGCTGCGGGAACCAGAAGAGTTTCATTTTAACAGACTTCCCCAAGCAGCACTGCTCTCTAAGCGACTACAATCATCAGAGCCCTGTGCAATCTCTCCTCTTCATTTGGCAGTATGAGCCTTTTGGAGTTCTCAACCCTGGGTGCACAACAAGAACACCAGAACTCTGTAAGCGTTAGATGCCATCCCTGACCTCCAGGTGCAGGGCTTGCCCTGCTGACAGTTTCCAAAGCTTCACATATGATTCTAAAAGACAGAATGTAAGGCTCTACTATCATGGCCAAGAAGCCCTGGTGGTGCAATGGTTAAGTGCTCAGCTGTTAACCTAAAAGTTGGTGATTTGAACTCATCAGTAACTCCACAGGGAAGAAGACTTGGTGATTGTTCTGGTACCCTAGTGCCACTCTGAGAGGAATATACCACAGATGGGATGGCCTTATCAAACAAGAGTTTATTCTCTTACAGTTCAGGTGGCTAGAAGTCCAAGTTCAAAGTGCCAAGCTCTAGGGGCTGGGTGAAAGCCCCTCGAACTTGGGCTTCAGCTCTGCCTCTTGCTCCCAGCCCACTGAAGCTAGAGGCATCTCTTCACGCAGGCAGCTACTGGCTGCTGAGGCTAACAAGGCCAAGATTGACAAATAAAATGGCACAGTCCCGATGTTAACAAATCACATGGAAGGCCATTAATTTAATTCCATTGTAAGTCCCAAGGTCGGCAGAGCATGGCAGGCTGCTGAACGACATGGCTACATGCAGGGTCCAAGCATGCCATAAGCTAGAGACAATTCCCCAAGACTTCTGCTTATATACAGGAAGCAGACCACATTCCCTAATGCAGCTACTCAGCTGCTCACAGTAGATCACACCATGGAGTTGATTACCAGTCTCATCATGGGGAATACTACATCCGGCTGCCCAGCCGCTCAACCAGGCCCAGCCAAGTTGACATACAAACTGAACTAGCACAGAGATCTATTCCCATAAAGGTTTAAAAAAAAAAAAAAAAAGTTCATTAGCATCAAGTCAATTCTGACTCATAGTGATCCTAAAGCACAAGACAGAACTGCCCCCACGGGGTTTCCAAGGCTGTGATCTTTATAGAAGCAGACTGGCAAATCTTTCTCTGAGAGCAGCTGTTGAGTTTGAACCACTGGTCTTTCAGTTAGTAACCACACACTGAACTACTGCACCACCAAGGCTCTTTCCTATAAAGATTACTACCCTATGGGCAGCTCTACTCTGTTATATAGGTCACTATGAACTGGAATTGACTCAATGGCAAGCAACAACAATTTTAATAACTACGTCATTGGCTTGTAAAAAAATGCAAGCCAGATCTTCTAAAGTGTCTTTTCTTTCTTCTTTCACCAAGTGTCCTTATCAAAACAAACTTCTTCATGTCACTTCTCTTTAAAATGAGAAAAAGAAAGTCTCCTTCCTGTCAATTTGCCTTTTGCACAGAAGCAACACAAATTTCAACAGTATTTAAAGCAGTGGTCATTCCGAATGTTCATTATTCAATGCCAGAACCAAAGCCTCCCCAGGCATTATTAAACAAATTGATGAACACTGCGACTGGATTTAGAGGGAAGAAAAATGGTGCTGGAAATGAAATACACGGATTCTTCATCTAAATGTCTTGTAAGTAAAGACCCAGGAACTGACTTCATGGATTTTCATATAGAGAAGGTAGTATTTACATCTCAAAAGCCCACTTCTCCTGCCTTCTCAGTTAAGCTGGCCATTGGGGATTCTGAGAACAAGCACAAGATGAAATCCAACTTAATTCTGTCAATTATGGGAAGAGGGGTTTCACAGCTAACCCGCTGGGTGCTGTGCGTGGGGAGGCAGCTATTATGGCCTGAACAAATGCAAACCCAAGCCAATTACTGCTTCAGCTGCCTGGTTTGCTTTTCAGTACGACTTTGAGGCACAGGAGATGGAATGCTGGTTCTTGTCTAAGTTCATGACTTAACATAGAAGTGTAATTTTTCCCATAAATGTTGAAGGCTGTGTGAAGCTCCTAGAGCTTCCACTCAGCGGGGGCTACTGGAACTGAGTATTTGGGGGACAGAAGCCTGAGAAATCTTTTTGTGTCAGAACCACATTCTTTAAGGTGACAAAAGAGGAAGGAAAAAGCCACCTGCCACTCACAGACAAAAGGAAATGTAGGCTGTATCCTTGCTGTACTGCATGTCCTCCTTAAACCAACCAACACACATCCAGCCAGCAGGGAGACAGCAATGAAGTCCCTGTTCTCTCTGTGATTGACTTCAAACACGATCATCAATCATCCTAATAAGCACTTAAAAAGTAAATCAAAGGCTATTAAAACACTTTTGACATTGAGTTTGCTTCCTCAAGCAGACCATAAATGGCTAGAATTTACAACATTTTCTAGAGGGAGGGAGGAGGAGGAGAATGCTGGATTTTAAAAACACATTTATTAGCTTGTTCCTTATGCTGTTCCCCCTCCCTTGGGACAGTGATAAAACTAAAACTGTTGGATGCTGTAACAGACTGCTTAATTTGTAGTTCAGGTTCATAGCAGTATCCAAGTTATTCTAGATGTTCATGGAGTGATTTACAAGTATGCATTAGCAAAAAACCACTAAGACTTTCTCCTTTAACTAAAGAGGCCTATGGCTATTGACTAACATCAACGCTCACAGTGAAATAATACTGTGTGCCAATCCCTTCACATTCAAAATCCAAAGGGACAGAATGAAGTAAGGCAGTGAAGTAAATTGGGATAGGTGGCAGTCAAGCTCTGTCATTACCATACTGGGTGGCCTTAAATAAGTCATTTATGCTTGGTAGACCTCAATTTCCTCAACTATGAAAGTCATGGGTTAATCTAGAGAACTTTAAATTTTTCTTTCAAAGCTGTAATCCTAACATCCAGTTAGCTCATTAGCCAGTACAGTATTAATCATCTCCTTCTTGACTTATATGAGTGGTTAATGTGGGACCTCAATTCTCTCCAACTTATTTGGTAGGGCCAGAGAAAAATAATTTTAAGTGTTCTAACTCTTCACTTGAGGCAGCTCTGGTAGCGTAGTGCCTAAGGCACCTGACTGCCAACCAGAAGGCTGGTGGTTCAAACGCACCAGCCACTCCTCAGAAGGAAGGTTGGGCAATCTACTTCCGTAGTAATACTGCCTCAAAAACCCAAGGAGGGGCCTCTATGAGTTGGGTCTGACTCGATGGCACAAAATGACAACAATAATAACAACTCTTCACTTTCCCTAAACAAATGCTCATTGTTGATCTTGGATTTATCTTCTCTTTGGCTCTTTGCCTGGTTACAGATCAGCAGTGCTCTCAGCTTGGAGAGGTAGGCTGTACCCATTTTCAAGCCTGAAGATTCACAGAGATGGGACCGTGATTAGGGACCAGATGCCAGGCTCTGCATAGGGAAGAGTGTCAGCTTTAGTTAAGCAGGAACCTGGAGGCTGCTTTTCTTCATCCCAGACCTCTTCTCTGAGTTCCAGACCTGTGTTTTTGAAACTTCTCTTGGATGTCCTAAACTCTTCTTAGATTTGCTAAAGGTACTTCAGTTTCAACTTTTCTAAACCAAACTTGTTCTCTTCTTCCTCAAAACTGGTCTTGTCCCTGAATTTTCTGTCTCAGCAAATGGTGGTCCTATCCATCCTGGATGGCACTTAGAACTTATCCTTGTTCCATTCTACCCCCACCTAAGCATTTCCTGAATATGAACATTATCACAGTATTCCCACCAACACCACCTTAGCTAAGAGTATCCTTCTCCCAAATTTCTGCAAAATCTTCCTATATGATTTGGAAGTGATCAGATTTACACATCACTTAAAAACTTCCAACTCTTCAATCATTTTCATTTTTATTAAAATTAAAATCCTTAACATGACCTATAAGGCTACAGTGAGATGGACTGATTTTATATAACCTTTCTAGCTGTGACTTTGTAACACTCACCAAATGATCAGATCAGATTATGCAAATAAGGTGCTTGTGGCCCACCAAGAGGAAAGGATGGCTTGCTAATAATGCAAACAAAGTGCACAGAATCCCTGTGAGGGTGGGATCATGCAAATTAGGTGTATGAAACCTAACAAGTGGATTGGTCAGTTTTGCCATCCCAGCTAGGCTTAAAATGAGCTCTTGCAGAGATGAAAGGGGAGATCACTCTAATATCATGAAAAAGAGATGGGATTGAAGCATGTCCTTTGGATCTGGGGTCCCTGCATTGGGAACTCCTAGAGCCAGGAGACAGAGAAAGCTGTATCACTGGAGACGGCACAAGATGGCAAGAAGCGACAGAGAGAAATGGAGGCAGCAGAAGTAGGAGACCACCGTGACAGTTCAGTGGGCTTCACAGTCCGCAGAGAAAGGTAGTTAAAGTTGGTATGCTGACCCACACAGTGAGAGAGAGAGAGAAGCACCTTCAGGCAGGAGGCTTGCTGGTAAAGAGGATTGCCTCCAGGCACTTCTTGATGGGAATTAGGCTTGGGGACCCACAGAGGGAAAGCTGAGTGCCTTCAGCTGAGACTTACTGACAGAGAGGGGTGCCCCTTGGCACTTACTGACAGAGGTAAAGACCTTTGTAACACTTGCCCAAGTAGGAAAGAGGCTAGTCCAGGAGGCCCCAGAAGCCCAAGGGGCCAGGGGCCAAGAGGCCACAGGCCAAGGAGAAGCCTGCCTGTGGGCATAGCCGAGAAGCTGTCCTGATCAAAGAACAATATCCTGAATTGTCCCTGATCCTGAATTGTAACCTGTTAGTTCTATAACAAACCCCATAATCATGAGTATTGTCTGTGAGTTCTGTGTCGTCATTGCAACAAATTATTGTTCCCAGCAGGGAGGTAGAGAGTATCATGGGAGAGACAGCTGGTATCAGAATTGGTGAAAGTTTGAAGAGCAGAGGTATGCTCTGCTCTCTGCTTCACAGGGCTGTGATGCTGATAATAAGGAGGCCAGACACCTCCACTACATTTTTACAAACACCTTACATGACACGACTACTCTCTACCAGTCTGATTTCCTCTTACATCCTATTTTTATTGTCCCCACTCTAGTCACACTGGTGTTTGTTGAGTTCCTCTTTCTTGCAATACTTCTTCCCATGAAATGCTGAAATTTATGCCCCCTTCCTATCTACCTTCTTCATTTCTACACACATCTGGTTATGACTTCTTTGGAATAACCTTCTTGGTTATTTCTGTGACAGAGGTTGTGTTATTATTAAGTGCTGTCAAGTCAGTTTCAGCTCATAGTGACCCTCTGGGAGGACAGAATAAAGCACTTCCTCGTCCTGTGCCATACTCAGAATTGTTCCCATGCTCAGGCCCATCATCACAGCCACTGTGTCAATCCAACACATTGAGGCTCTGTGACAGGTTCCTCTAATCATAGGCTTTCATATGGACAACATCCTTCCAACCCAGTACCAATCAGGGTGAATACAGTGAGCCCCCAGGTTACTAACACCATACTTGTGAACAACTTACACTTGCTCTTTAACGTTATGTAAATCCGCCCTTATTTTGAAAGGTTTGAACAAACCCCTACTTGCTACAAATTACCTTCACTTGCTGCACATGCAGCTTTAAAATCATTTAAAAAGCTGCCAGCCTTTTCTTGCACTGTTGTTGTTAGGAGCCGAGTCGACTCTGACTCATATTGACACTGTGCACAACAGAACGGAACACTCCCTGGTCCAGTGCCAGCCTCACAATCCTTGCTATACCTGAGCCCATCTTTGCAACCACTGTGTCATCCATCTCGTTGGGGGCCTTCCCTTTTCTCGCCGACCCTCCACTTTACCAAGCACAACATCCTTCTGCAGGGAAGAACTGTATGCACCTGTTCCAACCTACCTACTAATTCAACTTAAAGACAGACTTGGGAACCGATCTCATTGATAACCTCAGTATTGCCTGTATTTTATTTATTATTATTTTTTTTTTTTAGTGGCGTTTCTCCCACTAAAATGTAAACTTCCTGGGAGCCAAGACCATGTCTGATTTTGCTTACCAGTGTATTTCCAGAATGTAGCACATCAAAGGCAATTAAATATATTTGAGTGGATGAATTAGACAATTGCTGATGGGAATAAGTTTCTTTTTTTCTTTCCCCAACACATCATCTGTCATTCCAGCCTGAATCCTTGGCTTCTAATTACACATTTTCCCCTAGATGCTAGTAGTGTCCCATTGCCAAATGTTGTCTATGGACATCATCATTTCCCACACACACACACACACAGCCCTCTCCAACTCAGCTACGAACCACTGGGTTAAGGGCTTAATTCAATAACTGTTGATTCCCTGATTGCAACCTAGCTTGACATTCAACCTCTGGGCTGTAGAGTCCCCCCAACTCTTAGAAGTGTTGTTCTGTTATAGCTAAGGAAGAGAACAACTATCTAAAAATACCTGATAGCTCCTGAGTGGTGCTCACTTTAAGTGCTACAACACAGAAGCCAAGTTGGCTGGGAGCCTGTGCTAACTTCTTCCTTAGTAATTGTTTTCTCAATAGCTGCTGCTCACTTTGAACATCCTTGGAACACAAGGTGCATTTATATCTTGTTTCCTATTCCCTGAACTCGCCAATTAAGTTGTCATCACTGTAACTTTTTTTTTTTTTTTAAATCTTCCTGTCCAGTCCACCCTCCTGAGGGGTAAGACTCTGCACCTGGTTTACTGTAAGGCATTCTGCCAGGCAGAAAGCACCTGAGCAGAGTGGTGTGTTAGTAAATGCATCTACTATACACTTGCATACACATTATCTCATCAAACAGAGGCAGGAGGAACAAAGAGGAAAGACAGTGCATTCAGTGGGCTCAATTTTGTGACCAGGAGTGAAAAACAACTATCTCCCCACTAGAATTTCCAACATTTGGACTCATATGGAATGTGAAAGAGGCCAGCCTGGAAAAACTTTTTCACTTAGTTTTAGTGGTAAATGAAAACAACTAGCAAGAGCCTTTATAATGACTGCCTCTAAAATACATAGTGTACAGTTTAATTTCCTCTACACTACCAGTCAATTACATACTTCTTTACAGAGATGATGACAATACGATGGCCATACCCATTTCACTGGAGGAAATGGAGGTTCAAAGAAGTTAAATTATTTGCTACATTTACATAGTAATAGCAGTGTTAGGTACTCAAACACGTGTCTTCTGATTTTCAAGCACATCTTCTTTCCACTCTGATACCAGGAACCCTAAGAAGGAGCACACCTATTACTACTGAGCGCCCCATCTCCACTCCACCAGAGTGGTCATTTTTCCTCTGTTCTCTTAGACGTGATCTGCCTGGAATAAAGTGAATGCTGTGACCTCCATCTGGGAACGTTTAAGGAGTCCTGGCTGAGATGCACATCACTTCATAATCAGAGACCTTGGTTTAATGCCTCAGCTGGATTCTGTTACATGTGTATATAACCCACAATCCCACTGAGCATGAAGTGAATAAACAGTAAATTCCCTGAGCTATTGGGTCCAGGGGATGTTTAATGGCACTACCAGTAAATGTCATGAGGCTGCACAAATGCAGGGTATGTTCTCAGCTCCTGGTCCTGGTAAAGAAAAGAAAGAAAGAAAGAAATGCATCTCCTTCTTCTAAAGGTTTGGAGCAGCACAATACGGGTAGGGTGACCACTTCTATCCTGGGTTGCTCGGGAAAATCTGGCTTATTCCTGTTGTTCCAACATAATTATTCCTACCACTCTCTCTCCAAAGGGCCCCAGTTTAGAAGGTACATTCCAGAGTCACCCTAAGTATTGCTTATGTTTCACAGTATGTGTGACTTGTTTCTGGTATTACCATATTTTATGTTTCTTTACATTTCTAATGGTTATGGGTCTCCTCCCTGTAATATGATCATGGTATAGGAGGCAGGTTATAGGGGGTGCATAGAGTCTCTGGGTGGTGCAAACTTCTAATGCACTTGGCTGTCAACTGAGAGATTGAAGGTTGAGTCCAGCCAGAGGTGCCCCAGAAGAAAGGCCTGGCACTCTACTTCTAAAAAAAGGCTCAGTCCTAAACGTCTCTATGGAGCACAGTTCTACTAGGACACACATGGGGTTGCCGTGAGTGTGAATCAACTTGACAGCAACTGGTGTTGTTTCAGGGAGTGTGCAGAAAATTCTCCTCTCTGTTCAAGGCTACATTATTACTTCCCAAACAGGAGTATTACACTCCTACTGCTGTTACCCTAAATGAACACACAGAATCAGCTACTTCAAAGAGAAGAGCAAACATCTAGCCTGAACTGCAGAAGCCATAACCGGAGCACTGGGACTGAGTACTGACCTCCACATGTGCAGCCAGCATGTATACATGGCTGCCGACAGAAAACAATGTTTTTTTATTTCTATCCCCCTTTAAATTTTATTCTTTGGGGGCAATCTTCCCCTATTCCTGGATGAAATCTCTGGCAGTTCCCTTGGCTTTCTGTGTTTTTGGTTTTTTGGTTTTTTTTTTTAAGTAATATATAGTCACAATATCACTTTAAATCACAAACACCATCTCAAGTCAGCAGATAAAATGTCCAGCTGTTGACAGCGATCAAAACCTGTGTTTGCTGATCCTACCCATCCCTCTCCCAATGTGTGTACTCCTCCATCCCTTTCAAGGGAACACCTGCACTGTAGAAGGGGCCAGGGAGTGTGGGCTGTTCTCTAAGCAATCTAATCAAGCTCCCACCTCACCCTATTCTCCCTCTAGGAGGCAGATGAGAGGGTTTGTTGTTAAGTGCCTCTGAATCAACTCCAACTCAAAGCGACCCTATGTACAAGGGAACAAAATACTGCCCAGTCCTGTGCCACCCCACTTTTGTCATGCTTGAACTCATCATGGCAGCCACTGGGTCAATCCTTCTTATCCAGGGTCTCCCCCTTTTCCACTGACCATCCACTTTGCCAAGCATGATAACCTTCTCCAGGGACTGGTCTCTTGTGACAACATCACCAAACTAGGTAAGATATAGTCTGGCTATTCTCAGTTTTAAGGAGCATTCTGGCTGCACTTTGTCCAGAACAGATTTGTTCATTCTTCTGGCCAGGGTAAGGTAAGGAAGGAGGGATAAGGATGAAAGGAATTAGGATCTGTAATTGTTTTTATGTGCCTAGTGGCTTCCTGCACTGTCCCTGGCAGATGCAAAAAGTGTTTCTTTGTTTGGTGGACTCTCCAGATTACCTGGGAGCTCTGGTGGCATAGTGCCTAAGGCTATCCAGAAGGCTGGCGGTTCAAACCTACCAGCCCCTCCTTGGAAGGAAGGTTGGGCAATCTACTTCCGAAGTGATACTGCCTCAGAAACCCAAAGAGGGGTTGGTATAAGTCAGATCTGACTCCACAGCAGTTGAGTTTGGGTTTTTGGTTTTCCAGATTCCCTAGTGCCTCCTTCAGCTGAAGTTCCCTTAGCCTGGAAGGACACAGCTGCAGTCTGAGTAATACCTGGAGACACCCTCCTACCTGCTGATCACCCAACAGCATAGCTCTGGCACTTTCTTCTGAGGTCTCCTTGCCCTTCAGACAGGCTTACAGGACAGGACCTGTGAGGACCTCAACCACACTTTCTCCTATACGGGCCTGGGAAAACACTCCTTCTTCCCTTGCCCAAATACATTCTGGGAGGGCTAATTTGTTACAAAACAGGGGTCAGCTCTTGCCTCTCCTTCTATATTTTCCAGGCAGATGTCAAACCCAATCCACAAACCACTGCCATGTTCTGAAAAGTCAGACACCAGTCTCTATATCATCAAACTTAAGAGGATACAGGTGACGCTCTCTTGAAACTTAAAGTGAGGGAGAGACTTCTCCCAGACCCACATGGTTGTTGTTGTTGTTATGTGCCGTCAAGTCAGACCCAACTCATAGCGACCCCTCCTTGGGTTTCCAAGGCAGTATAACTACGGAAATAGATTGCCCCATCTTCCTTCCAAGGAGTGGCTGGTGGGTTTGAACCACCAGCCTTCTGGTTAGCAGTCAAGTGCCTTAGGCACTATGCTACCAGAGCTCCCAGACCCACATGGTAGGAATAGAAAATAGCACAGCACGCTGAAAATTCTCTCCCAAGAAATCCTCTACCTAGCTCACAGGCAAGACCTAAGAATATAGCTCTTAGCAGGCTTGGCTGACCTCATGGACACCTGCCTACTGAAACAGGGATGGCTGGCTTTAGAGTATAAATTTTTTTGTAGATATTCCTCTGAAAAAAATGCTCTCACCTTCTCCCCTCCTGACCTGTTTCTATATTTCCTATCTGACAGTTCTAAAGGAGCTCTGGTGGTACAGTGGTTAAGGCATTTGACTGCTAACCAAAAGCTTGGTGGTTCAAACCCCCAGCAGATCCATGGAAGAGAGATGGGGCAATCTGCTTCCATATAGCTTTATAGCCTTGAAAACTCAATGAGTGTTGCTATGAGTCAGAATTGACTCAACAGCAGTGAGTCTGATTTCAAGTTTTATCTGACTGCTCTGTGATTACAGGGTTGCAAGTCCTGAAACACATTAAAAAATCATCTCCCTTGTAATCAACACATGAGAGCCAGGGGTGAGGGATATTGGGGGTGGAGGGTGTCCATTCCCACTTCCTTGGAACCTTGACCTCCATCAAATGGAACCCTCATTAGAAATAAGGACTCAGAAAACCCTCTGTGAATATTAAGATCAACATTAAGGGTTGGGAGCCCAGAAAGACAGAACTAGGTAGCCACATGCTGCCTTCAAATTCGATCTGAACGATGCTTCTTTTCTGTGTTGACTGGGTTTCCAGAACAGCTCTAAGGTCCTACCTCGTACAAGCCAAGCACCTTACTACTCCCCACAAGGGAAACCTAAGAAATTGCTTTCCTGAGTGCTCTATCTTATACTGAGTTGAGAAATCCCTGCTGATCTGCTGAACTTTTGAAGTCCCAGAAGTGGAAAACACTAAGAAATACATAAAAAAGGTCAAGAATCTGAAAATGCCACTTGCAAATGGACAGTCTTACTGGGGAGACAGGTCTCCTCGGATGGTGAACAAAGCTTGCATTAGGGCTTAAGGAAGAATGAAGGGATAAGTTTCCTCTGGCACTTTAATTTTGAGCAGAGAACAAAGTTTTTCTTTCCTTTGTCTGGCTCCATTTGCCATGTGCTCAGCATACAACCACCACTGCATGCTAATGCACAACTTCCACAGAGGAAGGAATTCCATGGCTGCCTCTCTACAGAGGTGGAGGACAAGATTCCGTCAGCCCAGCAGGACTACAGCAGGCTCTGTCACCTAGGGAGATCCAGGATTCCCTCTAGAGAGTTTACAACAGCAAACCAACAACACAGACAGACAGACAGAACTGTTGATCAGAAAGTCTGTGCTGGGATCATCAAATAATGGAATCTTTCAAAAGCTTTTTTAACTAATCATCTAGTTTTCAATTGAAAGCAACCTGCTCTAGTGGGCCATGCGTGACAAATGGAGGGGTATAATGAATTGCTTAATAACTGAAAGGAAAACTTTAGCTCACTAGATATGAGAAAACTTCTCAATACAGTGAAAACAAATAAATACAAACAAACAAACAATAACCCAACTCTGACATTTGTTCGTATAAAATTTTCACAAATTTTATCATATACATACAAGCATATTTACATAGGAGCTCTGGTAGCATAGTGGCTAAGGCACTTGACTGCTAACCAGAAGGCTGGCGGTTCAAACCCACCAGCCACTCCTCAGAAGGAAGATGGGACAATCTACTTCCGTAGTGATACTGCCTCGGAAACCCAAGGAGGGGTCGCTACGAGTCGGGGCCGACTCGACGGCACATAACAACAACAACAACACATTTACATATACATATATATACATAAAAGCACACACACCCATATAGTGAACACAACTTGAAGTATTTACTGATGAAGATTAAAGACTACAGTCTGCAGTGTGGATTATACCTCGACATAAATAAAACAAAAATCCTCCCTACTAGACTGATAAGCAATATCACGATAAATGGAGAACAGATTGAAGTTGTCAGGGATTTCATTTTACTTGGATTCACAAACAACATCCATGGAAGCAGCAATCACAAAAATCAATTGATACATTGCACTGGGCAAATGTGCTACAAAAGGCCTCTCTAAAGTGTTTAAAAAAAAAAAAGATATCAATCACCTTAAAGGCTAAGGCACACCTGACTCAAGCCATGGTTTTTTCAGTTGCCTCATATGCCCATGAAAGCTGGACTATGAATAAGGAAGACTGCAGAATAATTGATGTATTTGAATTATGGTGTTGCCAGAAGAACGAAAAAATGCATCTTGAAAAAAGTTTAGCCATCTTTGTTCAGATAGAAACAAAGATGGTGAGACTTCATCTCATGGACTTTGGACACAGTATCAGGAGAGACAAGTCCCTGGAGAGGGACGCCATGCTTGGTAAAGTAGAGGGTCGGCCGAGAAATGGAAGGTCCTCAACAAGATGGCTTGATACAGTGGCTCCAACAATGGGCTTAAACACAGCGATGACTGTACACAGGGCAGATTTCCCAGTCAGGTCTATGCTGACCTCCTTACTGGTATTCAATCCCTGGCAGGGATTGTAAATTGGAGAGACAGATGTCAGCCATACCTAGAAGCAGAATCTTTGATGTGGTGAAGAAATGTGATACTGTTCACTGAGATGAGTAAGTAAGCACAAACAAACATGTGCTTACCTTGCTGACTGTGATGATGGTGCAAGACCAGGCAGGTTCTGTCACACATGGCATTGTTATGAGTTGGAACTGATTTGATAGCACCTAACAACATATATGTAAACTAAACATATATATACATGTATACATATACACATATACATACATAAATACATACATGTGTGTGTGTGTGTGTGTGTGTGTGTGTCTTGGGAGCTCTGGTGGTGTAGTGCCTAAGGCATCTGACTGCTAACCAGAAGGCTGGAGGTTCAAACCCACCTTGACTCCTCGGAAGGAAGGTTGGGCAATCTACTTCTGTAGTGATACCACCTTGGAAACCCAAAGAGGGGTCACTATGAATCAGATCCAACTCGGCAGCAGTGAATTTGGTTTTTGGTGTATATATATATATATATATATATATATATATATGGATTTTATGGATATGGATATATCACACACACACACACACACACATATATATAATTTTTTAAATCTCCTTTCTAATAGGGAAAAACTATTCCATAACATATGGGGATGGAATAAGAATTTCAAAAGAAAGAGAATTACAAGAATAAGAAAATAGTTGGATGGAAGAACTTGCCGACAGAACTGCCCCATGTTCTCTTTCCATTTCTACAGACGTTAGTGCTACCATTAAATATCCTTAGAAGCAAATGAACAAGAATCCCCTAGTCATTAATAATAATAATAAAGTAACTGTTTATTTTGTTTTCATTTTGAAGTAACATGACTATAATGTGAATTCACAATTTTTCCCTATAAGAAGAGATATGTAAAATGTATTTCCTAGTATAAGTTTCATAGTATCTGGGTTTTATCATTTTTTGTTCTGTTTTCAATGAACTTCAGATGTTGTGATTTTTACAAAATGAAGACAATTCATTTGCTCACTCATGAGATATATACTCAAGACAAACACACTTTCTAAAACATATCTACTTCAAAACTTTTTTTCAAATTATACTTTTTTTTTCATTCTATATCATGTATCATATCCTATACACAAGGAAAATCCTTCTGCAGTCATTGCTACCTTGTGAATTAAAATATCAAAACTCTGGCAGCACTGCTCAGTTGGAACAAGCAAGGCCCTACACGCCCAGGTAAATGATTGTGTTCATTATTTTTTCCGTTCAGCACAAAAGCCCCTTCCACTAGCCTGTCTTCTGCTGCTGCCAGAGTGGCCTCTGATGCATCTCGGTGCCTGTTGCTGGCAGTGACTCACACTGGCTCCAGCGTATGGTGCATGTTCCACACCACACTCACCTCAGGCTTTCGGACTCCTGGATAGAACCACCAGGACACTAACCTGGCCATCCCTGCAGCAAAAGCTTAACACCCAAATTACACTGGCTCCCTACGTAGCATGAAATTAGCTGGAAGTACAGCCACTCATAAGCAGGCCTCAAGCTTGGTTACTGATATGTAACCTTTCCAGGCCCCAGAACAAGAGCCCGCATCTCTCTAGCTCTACTAGCAATTCCTCCCCTCACTCCATTTGGCAATCACTTGAGAGAGGAAGTGAGAATGATTCAACCCAAACAATTAGTTTTCCTTTTGTGTCTGTTGTTGTTGTTTGTCAAGTCGCCCGACTCATAGCGACCCCTCCTTGCATCTAGATAACCTGAAATTTGTTCATGCGGCATTTCCCATATAATTGCTTCAAGCCTATTACTTTGTCTTTATGATGCCATTGTTCCTTTCCTGAAAAACAGCACAACAGAAAACAATTGCCCTGTCTCTCTGGAGGTAATACAAGAAGAGCCCAAGAGAAGGTACATGGTGTGGAGAAGTGACGCCAGAGATGCCAGAGATTTTGTGACGATTCTCTTGCTGAAGGAAAGCGGCTGTAGGTACTGTGTCTCAGGCTCTCTAAAATCATTTTGCTCCTAGAAAATTGTATATAAACTTTGATGTTTTACATAAACACATTGCCACAGCTTCTGAAATAAAACACTATGAAAGTGAAAAATGATGTATTTTTTAAAAAGATAATCATTTCCTAATTGGTAAATCTCAAAGCTCATGTTGGATTTTCTTAAAGTAGGATTTTATCCATCAATACAGAAAACAGGAGTAGACCTAGATACAGTAAATTTATTCAATCCCTGCTAAAGCATATGATTATATGCCTACTAAGAATTATGTTCATCACAGCATTCTTCACAGTAATGGAAAACTAGATACAAACAAAACATTAAGTAGGGGATCTAATATTTTTTTAAGACAAAAATATCAAGTAGATCCATACAATGAGCTATTCTGTATCTGTTAAGAATTTGTGCTTTTAAAATAACTTATGTGCCTTGATAAATAAAAATATAGAAGACTCTAGAGACAAAGAAGACTGAGTTTTCATACTGAATCTCCTACTTCCAAAAACCAAACCCACTGCCATCGAGTTGACTCCGATTCATAGCAACCCTATAGGACAGAGTAGAACATTCCCCCATGGAGTTTCCAAGGCTGCAAACCTTTATGGAAGCAGACTGTCTCATCATGCTCCAGTGAGTGGCTGGTGGGTTCAGACCACTGACCTTTGCTTAGCAGTTGAACGTCTTAGCTACCGCACCACCAGAGCTCCTGAATCTCCTACTTACCAGCTATTTAACTTTGAACTAGTCACTTTACCTTCCTGAGCCTGTTTCCTTATCTGAAAAGCAGGGATTAACTACCTGAATGAGTTGCTGTGAGAATGAAATGAAATTTCCTGTGGGAGCTGCTGAAGCAGCACATGATAAAGTTCCCTTTTATTGAACATTTACTATTATTATGAGATGGAACCTCATGAAATTAGTATTTTTTCTTGTTAAAAAATTATTAAATATTGGCAATTTCATATGGCTAAACCTAATACAATGTTAAGAGATGAAACAAGGAACAAAAATAGTCTAAAATATGCAGGAGTAAAAGTAGGCACAAATATAATGGTTATTAACTCTGAAATAATAGAATTATTCATGATTTTAGTAGTATTAAGCATTATATTAAGTAATATTAAGATTATATTAGATCAAGATTATATTATATTAGATCTCAAACATACCTATTCTTCCCAAAAACATTTCTAAAGGAGATGTATATCAAGAGACAATGGCAAATGCCTGTATCCGTCTATCCACCCAGCTAGGAGGAGTAGAATACAGAAAAGAGTATATGGCACAAGGTTGTGGCGAGAGTTCTTCCAAGCTAGGTGTGTAGATGACAAAGAGAGGAAGTCACACAGCTCTGACCTGACCAGGCCCTGGGCCTCTAACGTAATATTCAACATGGAGGACTGAGGAAGCAAAAGCAGAAACCACATTGAGATGTGTGAGCTGGCATTTCATAGAGCCCCTGGAAGAGCTATTCCATTCTTTTGAAAGGAGGCCAAGAGGGCTAAGGCAGACTGTCTCGGGGGAGGCGGGGGTTGAGTTAACAGCTACCATCCAATGTCTGCTTTCTCTGACCTTTGCCTTTTTTCTTAGCCCATACACTTTTTATATTTTTTAAATGTATTTCTACTGTAAGCATACATAATTTTATGGGGGGAAGGGAACCTCTTTTAATTGCAGTTACCCTCATTAAAAAAGACTAAGAACACCGATAGTGAGAGGCTTTAAAATATCCGTTAGCAGCTCTCAAGGTAGAAATCAGTGACTCTTTGTCACTTTGTCTCCAGGAATATCCTTCAATGGCTAAGAGCTGCTTCATGTTCAAGAGTGGCTTAGCCTTAGAGGAAGGACTTAGAAGGAGATTACATCCAAAGATCAGGAGAGAATGAATTTTTCTAGAACAAATGATTTCTAAAATCCTTAGCAGATGTGCATTGTTTATCCTTTATCCATCTCCTCACCTCCATACGTTACATGCAGGCCCCCCTGTAGCAGTTAACAAACAATTCAAATCATAAAAAGAAAGAAGGGAACAACAACAAACAAACAAAAAAAAGACCTGGGATATTAGAACAAAAAAGGATGTGAACCGGGCCATTAGAGAAAATGGAGATCCACAGAGATATGGCTCGTGTTCACTTTCACTCTCCCTCCCTGTCAAAACGGTCTTTTTATAAAAAGACAAGACACTGTTTCTTTTCTCCTTCTTTCCCTCTCTCTAAGGAGCCCTGCTAACCAAAGGGTCAGAGGTTTAAACCCATCAGCCTCTCTGTTGTCTGCCTCTATGAAGATTTGCAGCCTTGGAAACTCCTTGGGGTAGTTCTATTCTGTCTTTTAGGGTCATTATGAGTCAGAATCAACTTGATGTCAATGGGTGTCTAGCCACACTGGGGCACGGTACAGTCCTTATCAGCTCCTGGCAAGACAGATCACCAAAGAAAGGGCCTGTTGCAGGCTTTCTGGTTCATTTCCCATCTTGTTTTATTATCCTTAGTGTATAGAAAATCAAACGTTGTCACTTAAGTTGCTGTTCTTGCCTGAATTTTGGAGTGGTCAGCAAGTTCCTATAACAAACAACTGGCCGCACACACTCCTGAGTGCACACACACATGTGCGGACACACACGCATAGAGTATATATTGGAGCATTGAGTTGCCGAGATGCCAGCAAGAAAGATGAGAATAAATGGACGGTCATTAAAATTCCCAAACTAATAACTCTGAGTGTGGTACAAAATGAATGATTGCTAAGGGAGAAGGGATGGGAGGGCCCTTTTCCCTTCAGAAAATTAATTAATTAAACAGTTAAGACTGATTGGTTAGAAAATCACCAGGAAAGGTCACTCCTAACAGAGTCATTATACTTAGAGTAAACAGTCATCAGCTTACCCTGCAAAATAAGTGGCAGGGCTGCTATATATCTGAATACAAATTATTTGCAGAACCCTCTGCTAGTCTTGCCTCATTTGGCCACCGGGAATATGCAGAAGTGAGCAGCCATGTGTTTATGTGGGTATGTACGTATGTGTGCATCTCATTATGATTATTGTGTTGGTACAAAGAAAGCAGCCAGTTCCCGGGCACAGCTCCAGTGCAGGAGAGCTGTCTGCCACCCAGGTGCTTGGGTCAGGTGCATTTTGTTTAGTTTTGTTTTCTTGCAGTAGAATCTGGGAAGACATGGTGGTTCCAAGGAGCCTGTATGGCCTTTTTCTTTCTTTCCTTTTTTTAATCAAGATTTTAGATGGATGAGGCTTCTAATTGAAATTTCTACTGAAAATCCAGGAAACCCAGTGTCCTGATGCTTCCCTATGGCCTCTTCCTCAAACTACATCTGCTCCTCAAAAGCCTTCTAAGCCAAGGACAGATGTGGGAACTGTGCCTGTAAACGACAAGATAATTCCAGTATGTCTCAATGGAGCTTTGCAAGCAAAATGTCCTAGGCTCAAACTGTAGCAGAACAGACTGTGAGGTGTATTAATGCAGATATACTGTGACCTTATTATCTTCAGAAATGCATGTGTGATTTTGAAAAAGCCATATTTTTTGGAGTGGAATCATGGGAAAATAAATACTAATATCTTTTCTAATTTTGAGAAGACTCAGGGAAATCTTTGCACTACTTTTCCTCTCCTGGTAGACTCTTAAAGTTCAGTAATAGCTGGGAGGAGAAAGGAACTTAACTCCACCTAGAAGCTCCAGAAATATTGTTTCAGGTCTTCATTCATTCATTCATTCATTTAAATAATTTTAACGAGCTTACTTAATGTGCTGGGCACTCTAAGAGGCAATGAACATATGAAGAAACATTGTCCAACCATCAAGGGGTTGACAGTAGTAGCAAGACAGAAGAGTGAACAAATACAGTTAACATAATGGACCTAAAAGCAATGATTAGAATAGAGCATCAGAACTCAACGTGGATAGTACAGAGGGGTGTAGGGAAAATGCTTGGTAACAAGGGCAGAAAACTCTGCCCCACACTGCTGGGCTCCAGTGCAAAGTTCTTTCTCTGAAAGCTGGTAATCTCCCAAGTGCAAGTGCACAAACACAGACAGGTGCTTGTTTCTAACTCCTGAAACCAAGAGCCACCAGCCCAGAGGCATCACAGGACAGCCTGTTACAGTTGTTATGGTGGCACCTTATGAATAATGGAAATTTTTCAAGAATGACTTTGGTGTAAGAATAGGGATAAGTCCTTCTTTTGGGACCGTGCATGTCAGCACTCTGCCCTGCTAACTTACCGGCAGACAGCACAGTCTATCGAAATGAGCACACCACTGTTCAATTGTTCCTGACTGCCATGCTGTTTATTAACTACTATCCACTATTTGTAAAAACATTTCTGGATTCAAAGGTGTGAGTGAAAAGAAAAACAAAGGAGGGAGGGATGCTAAATGCACCACAAATCTAAGTTTCATAGGCCAATGAGATCAGGAAAATGTTTGGAAAAATATTTGCAGATTCTGCCAGAACAGTAGGAATATTGGCAGCTCGCATGTTCCCAGAAGGCTTAGAGACATGCAGGGCTTTGGGACACTGACTGCTACACTCTGAGGTGTTCTTATAGGGAAGTGACTTGTCAGGCAGATCAGGTGCCCATTTGTCTCCATTTATGGAGCAGTAAGATGTGCATTTTCTTCCTACTCACTGCTAAAAGCATACTATGGTATTCAAATATTCTACAAATATGTTATTATTTTTGAGAATTGTATGCCATTCTTTGAAATTCCTGGAGATACCCTGAGGTTTTTAACAAAAGAGTAGAAATCACTGCTTTGAGTAAAAATAACTTCACATTTGGTTGCTGATAGCTTCCCTGATGCTACACATTTGGCACGTAATCATCCTTCCTTGAAATACCTCATAGCACTTCTGTCACCCTGTGTTATTACTGGAATCCCGAGTTGTTATTTAACTTTGTCACTGGGTGACAAAGCAAAGGTACGTATGTGTTGTTGCCACAGAGTGATAGTGACCTTCCCTCCCAGCCCCTACCACATGCCTGTTGATGGCATGACTTATGTTTATTTCTTGGACTTAAAATGACACCTTAGTGGTACTCAGGAACTAAAGAAGAATGAAAATGTTAACCATCAAAAAAAAAAAAAGGAAAGAAAGAAACATAAATTTCAAAGACTCCAGGAAGGTTTTGCTGTAAGAGTACTCTTGACAAACACCAAAAATGAGGCTGTCTGCTCTGCCCCTCCATACCACCTCCAGTGCCTTCAAGGTGAACATCACTCTGCTGGCAATAGTGATTTCCAGTGGGTTTGTGCAAAGACAGCTGCAAGTCAAACACTTAAACAGGAAGTATCCTCTGATTGCAACTGCATTCCAGGCTCTGCCTCCTCATGTCAAAATATTACAGAGTGATTACCAGTAATTCCGATTCTGAAACCAGTATGAGACCCAGGTCTCTGCCATTTAGAGCATGCCAGTAATCTTTGTCAACATTAATTTTCCCCAACCTGGCTGATGTGCTTTCTTCCACACTATCAAAAGATCTAAATTTATGATTTACATGGATAGCACAACTGTTTCAGGACCAGATGCAAAAGAGATTATATAACGTGGATGATAAATTTACATCCTTGATAATGCAGAATATTTTAGCCATGAAAAATGGCAAGATGGGAGAACATGTTCATAAAACTCGGATGCCTAAAAGTAAGTAATTGCCAACATTAGTGAGCAGCCCAGTCAAGCAAACCTCAGGAAAATGACAGATGTGGAGTTCATTGATTCATTGACGGCTGTCTCTCACACATGAGAAACAGCTGAGGAACTGTTAAAACTACCTGTGCCCAGGACCCATTAAATCTTTGGGTGGGACTGAAAATACAGTATGTTTAAAAGCTCCCCAGGAGATGTACAGTATTGAGAGCCACTGAGTATGAAATGTGCTTAGTATAATTCCAGGCATACAATACCCAATCAATAGAAAAGGACCTACAAAATAGGTGATATATTAATTTACTGATTCAGTAAAGAGATATTGAGTACCTACTGTTTGACAATAGGTATTCTCAGCTATTGTGTTTAAGGTGAAGAAGTTGCAGATCAAACACTTAGTTACTCTCAAGGAATTTGCTATCTAGTGAACTATGATGACAGGTGCCCAGTGCTGACATTGGAAGGAAATTCTCAACTCAGGATAATTATCATCTGCAAAGCACTTCACAATTTGCAAAGCATGTAGACAAGCATTAACCTTGGCTATCATTTATAGCAACCTTGGCTAAGGAAAGTATTTTTTGAATATCCACTGTACAAATGAAGAGACAGAGGGTCATGGAAGCTTGTCAGCAAATGGTAGTTTGTGCTCTTCCCTCTTTGCCTATTCAATCAAAAGACCTGAGTTTCAATTATTCCTCACTTCTTGATAATCTACAATGCATCAGGTGTTATTTAAATATTTAATCCTTATAATAACCTTACTGATGGAATTATTATCCTCAATATATGATATAGAAATCAAAGTTCAAAGACATATGTTATATTAGTTAAGTTACTCTCTACCATTGTGACTTGGAATATGGGTTCTCTGATTTAGTGGCCATGAAATACCAGTGTTCCTACCTGTAAAATTATAGTGAGTTTACTTGCCTCTATCACCCTCCAATCAGCTATTAGTGATCATCAATGCAAAGGTCATTCTTGAATATAATGTAAGCCCCAACTCTAAAGCACTGTGAGTACCCAAAACAGTAGATATTTCTGATTTGGCAGTGCACTGTCCTTCACAGACGGAAGCACTACCACTTCTGTGTGACCACAATGCTTCTCGTAAGTTTCTATACCTGGCTAAACACAACAGTACTGCAATCTGATCTTAAATGTGTGTGTCCACCAATCTCAAATGCTGCTTATCAATAGCCCTGTTCAACAGATGAGAAAAATAAGGCCCAGAAAGGATAACATCAATCAAGGATTGGATAGTAACCATCTCAAGTCTGTCCTCCATAAAGATAGAAAATCCATACGGAGAAAAATCTCAACATTATTTCCAAGAAGGATAGGGACTATAGAGAATATCAAATTAATGAAAAAAGTAAGCTCAGGAAGTGGAGAGCAAAGGAACCAAATACAGTCGTGCAGTTCTCTGTCTCTTGCAGTCTACAAGGCCAATTTCAGAAGCTTAATGCACACACTCATCAGCGGGATGTTTGCCATTATAAACTAGTTTGGTATATACACCTTGCCCTTTGCTCTAGGACAATGAGCCCTTGGAATAAGAGAAATGGCCCTAGTTTTCAGTCTGAAGATGTCCTGCAGAGTTATCTGGAAAGGATGAAGAACATGGATGAATTAGACTCCACGGGCAGAGCTGGCAAAGGATGGACCACGGTTTCCAGACAAAAACCGCCCTTGCCCCACACCAAAGAGAACCAATTCATCAGCCTGTGCCCATGGCTAATTTAGGTCCTCAACTATTTCAGAGGATATGTGTTTCACATACTGCAATGAGTATAAATTTCCCAATTAATATGGTTTACATTGTGGGTGGAGAAGGTGGACTTTCATGAAGTTGTCTTATTTCTTTCAAACTCAAGAAATTAAAAGAATTAAAGCTAAGTTCACATCGGCCACCACACTGACTAGTGAAGCTACGGTAATCAAGAATGTCAGTAGAAACAGCCACCCTCAGCCATTCCCTGTCGGCTGGCAACCAGACAGTCGCTTATGTCACTGCTGTCCTCCCCCACCTCGAATGCTTCCTGGTGATTGAAGAGGTGGTTGAAGACTGCCCAGTGAATAAGTAACTAGGAGCCATTTTGAGTAACTCTTTGAGTCTTACTCAAACTAACCCAACCATAGAAAATGGTGGGTATACAAGACTAGTGACTCATGTCATCTCAACATCACCTCAGAGCATCAGCCTATGACCCCTGGAGAGCTGCCAAGAAAAGGAGTTCAGAGGCTAGACCCCGAAGAAGAGTGGAACAGTAACAAGCACTTGATGTCAGCAGAACTCTGAGAGACTGCCAAGCCTACCACAGGCTGGGACCACTGTTGCCCAGAGGAAGCACCGTCTCTGTGCTCCACTGTTTGTTTGGTAAGCTCCGAAGAGCCAGGAGGTTGGGATTACTTTCTGCAACCCATAACGAGGAAATGTCCTGTGTAATGTAGAGAGAAGTGGGTAGCTTAAATTCTGACTTTCCTCTAGGTAAGATGTGATAGATTTCCAACTTGAAGAAGGCCAATACAAATGAGGAAAGGATGATCCAGGAAGTTGGGAAATAAGTGAAAAAACTGACATCACATTAAATACCAAGTTATGAGACCAATCAAGTTCCACAGTTTCCAGACAAAAAGTTTCCTTGCCCCACCAAAGAGAACTAATTCATCGGCCTATGGCCATGGCTAATTCAAGTGCCCAACTGTATGGTTACCTAGTGCCGCTGTGACAAGAATATACCACAAATGGGAAGCTTAACAAACAGGAGTTTATTCTCTTACGGTTTGGAGGCTTTAAGTCCGTGTTCAAAGCCCCTCAACCTTGGGGTCCAGCTCCGTCTCCTGCTCCCGGCCCACTGGAGCTAAAGGTGTTTCTTCACTCAGACAGCTTCTGGCTGCTGAGGCTGAGAAGCCCAAGTTGACAAGTAAAAAAGCACAGTCCCAATGTTCCCAAACCACACGTCAGGCCATTAATTTAAGTCCATTGTAAGTCCCAAGGTCAGCAGACCATGGCAGGTTGGTGAACAACAACATGGCTACACGCAGGGTCCAAGCGTGCCATAAACTAGAGACCATTCCCCAAGGCTTCTGCTTATATATAGGAAGCAGACCACAGTCCCTAAGGACTCAGCTGCTTGTGGTAGATTCCACCATGGAGTTGATTGTCAGTCTCATCATGGGGAATAACTACCACAAGCTGCCCAGCCACTCAACCAGGCCCAGCCAAGTTGCCAGACAAACTGAACTACCACACCTACTATTTCAAAGGGTATGCTTCACGTACTGCAATGAGTATAAATTTCCCAATTAATATGGTTTAAGTTGGGAGTGGAGAAGGTGGACTTTCATGAAGTTATCTTATTTCTTTCAAACTCCAAAGAGTTAAAGCTAAGTTCACATTGGCCAGACTCAATATTCTCATTTAAAAGGGGTGATAAAGCAAGACATTCAAAGGTAAATTCCTTTCAAAAAGCTCTTTTAAGTCCTGGTGCTCAGAAATGCTTGCAGAAATAAATATACATTAAAAAAAAAAAAAAAAAAATCCTGTGCCTTTCATGAATTGATTGCATGTTCTGCTTCTGCAAGCTAAGAAGTCATAATCCTCTGCAATCACAGATTGTTTGAAGCCAATAAACCAAAGGTGATGACCTTGCTAATACATCCCAGCAAGAGAAAGAAATAAAGCCGTGCTGAGGAATAACTCTTCAGCACACCATTTCCCTTTGGAAAGAGGAAAACTGCGCCGAAAGTGCCCCAGCTTGATTTATGGGTGAACAGTATTTTGGAAATCTCACCTGAAATAAGAAGAAGGTTTCTCTAAAGTTCTGCAGTAATGCTGTTACTTCCCTTGTCCTTTGATACACAGGGCAAAGCATCTTATGCCCAGATACCAGCCTAACTGCCACACATACCTCCACTGGCCTTTGCTCAAAGTTGAGTCAGGTCTATAATGGTGGTCCACACCCCCCTTCTTAAATTCTTGGGTCTGAGCACAGCATGCAGTGGTTGGGATTAGGAATAAAGCAGTACCAATATTCCATCTGTACTTGAGCAACCTGATAAGGCTAACAGAGAGAAAGCAAGTGGGGGACACTGATAGGAAGACACCTACATCCACTGCACCATCATACCTCCATGCAATACTCTGACATCATCATAAACGTGCAACATAACAGTGCCAATCTACATGCTGAAATTAAATTATTATTTCTCACCTCCTTCATGTGTGATGACAATGAATTAGAGCAAGACCTGACATTAGCGTGAACTACCTTCGGCAAACCTTTGATGGCCTGTGATATATAGCATGGGGCAAGCTTAACATCAATTATTATATCCACAGATGACAGGATTTTTTAAAAAATCTCCTTTCCCCAAAAACTTATCTTGCTGCCCTCTTTTTTTTTTTTTTAGCTGCACATTTATCATTAGCCCAGAGTTAGGCTTGGTGCTGGGGAAACAAAAGCAAATAACCTACCACCATTCAAAATGCTCCCAGTCAGGGTAATAAATGTACAGAAAGTACTTATAATTCAAATTATTATATTCAAAAAGAAAAGATATATACAACAGAAAGCTATCACTGACAGTAATTGATCCTGTTTGTGGAGGGAAATATCAGGGAAGAGCTCACACAAGAGATGGTCCCTCTGAGGTTAAAAGCATGGGCTCTGGGGCCAGAATATCTGAATTCCAATCTCCTCACTATTGCTTAACATCCTTGTATAACTGTGCCTGTTATTGCTCCGTGACTCATTTCCTATCCATAAAATGGCGTAATATAGTACTTACCTTGCAGCGTTATTGTGAGGATTAATTTAGTGAATATATATATAAAGCACTTAGAGAGGTGTCTGGCAAATGATAAATAATCAGTAAAAACCCACTGCCATCAAGTCGGATCCAACTCATAGCGACCCTGCCTTGGGTTTCCAAGGCAGTATTCACTACGGAAGTAGATTGCCCAACCTGCCTTCTGAGAAGTGGCTGGTGGGTTTGAACCACCAGCCTTTTGTTAGCAGTCTAGGCACTATGCCACCAGAGCTCCCTAATCAGTAAAATGGGTATCATTATTATTTACTAGGTGAATCAAAGAAAAGGAAGAGGTATTTTGGGAAAAGAAGACTATAGGGACACAACATCCAAGGTTTTTGTTTGTCTTTGTAATATTCCCTGTATGTTTAATAGTAATGCTCATGTAATGTGTCACCATCATCCTACCCAGACAGATACTTATATAGCCCCTTTTCCGGATGAGGACATAAAGCAGCATGCTTATAAGCTTACAAGCTCTGTAGTCTCAGAGCTTATAAGAGGACAGAGTTTGGATTCATGCCTGGGCAGTCCAATGCCAGCCTCTGTGCGGAACTACTGTATGTAATGGCCTTCCAAGAACACATGCTCTTCTGGCAGAACTGATTAGTAGTTCACCATGGTTGGGACATATAATGCCATTCTTTGGTTGAGAATTTAAATAACTGGAGCAGTCAAAGTAAAGGAATAGGGGCGCCCATTAGGAGGGAAACAG
>NW_006921669.1:942274-943976 GCF_000298275.1 Orycteropus afer afer
GTTTTCATCTCTTACTTTACTGCGTGGTGCTCTCATGGTCACTGAGTTTACTTTTTCCAAATTGATCCTCAACACAACACCAAGACAATATTTTTTGCCTTAAAATTTGCATTTCAGTAAGTCTTTCCTTTGCCCCCAAAATTTTCAAGGCTAATTATTTCCCCTAGAAGGCTGGTGGTTCAAACACACCAACCACTCTTCGGAAGGAAGATGGGGCAATCTACTTCTGTAGTGATACTGCCTTGGAAACCCTAGGAGGGGTTGCTATGAGTCGGGGCTGACTCCACAGCAAATAACTACAACAACAGGATAAATTCCAGATTAGGTGGCACAAAAAGATTTGATTTGGCCCATTCCAAAACCAAAACCAAAGTCAAGTCGATCCTGACTCATAGTGACCCCACTGGGTTTCCAAGCTGTAAATCTTTACAGAAGCCGAATGCCTCCATCTTTCTTCTACAGATCAGCTGGTGGGTTCAAACCACAGACCTTTTGGTTAGCAGCCAATCCTACTTTTCCAACACCATCTCCAAATATTCTGCTTCCATACAGACTGCACTGTGATCTGGCACAGTTTCCTCAATATACCACACTACCAACATACAACAGTGCCTGGAATAGAGTACACACTCAGTAAATAAACAATTAGCCCTCTTTAGTAGTATAATTCCTACTCACTCTTCAAGATTCAGCTCAGGTATTCTTTCCTCCAGGTAACTTTCCTATACCTATTCCAGAGCACCTTATGGTACCACTATTAGAGAACTTGACATGTTACTACAGTTTCTCATTTATTTCTTTGCCCCACCACATTATGAACTCTTTGAGCGCAATGATCAGATCATACTCATATCTGAGTTCATAGCATTTTTTGTGATTCCAGGCATATATTCCTTTATGCATTCATTTAACTTGGCAAATCTTACTGTGTGCCAGGCACTTCCTTGGGCACCTAGATACCATGGGAATAAACCAGGCAAAGTATCTACTCTCAGAGACTTTATATCCTAATGGTAGAGTCAGACAAGTAAAAAACTCATTACAGATCATGATCTGAGACATGAGCTGTGAGTGAAAAAAGGTACTATAGGAGAAAGAAGCAAGGCACTATTTTTAATAGGGTGAATACAAACAGTTTTTTAATGAGGTTATATTGAGGCTAAAAACTGAAGAATGAGGAGGATTTAGTCACTCTGAATCAATGAATTAGACTGTATGTTCCTAGAGGGTCAGAAATGTGTTCTCCATTTTTTTTTGGCCACCTTCTTTGTGCCCAACACAAAGCTTTATACCCAAAGGGCATTTGAGCCCACCGTTTGTTTAATTATAAATTATAAGCCCAGATTTGATGTACGTGCAGACCAGACCACTGAGTGGGCAGGAAAGCCCTCTGAGGAGTTATGAAGACAGGGAAACATTTGGTTCTCATGAAGCCCTGAGGAATAGGATGGTGGTGACCAACATCTTCGGGGGTCTTTAAGTTAAAAAAAAAAATCTCATTGCTATAGAGTCTATTTAACTCTTAGTGACCACTCCTTGGGTTTCCAAGGCAGCATCTCTACAGAAGTAGATTGCCCAATCTTCCTTCCGAGGAGTGGGTTTGAACCTACAGCCTTCTGGTTAGCAGTCAAATGCCTTTACAGATGTCGTATTTCACCATGTGGAGTTTAAAGACAAAGTAGCAAAATGGGAACTAACATTC
>NW_006921669.1:944786-946480 GCF_000298275.1 Orycteropus afer afer
TTAATGAATCTTATATATGTGTCAAATTCTATTTTAGGTGCTGAACAAATAAAAATAACTAAGACATGGTCACAGTCTTTGAGTTTCTAGGATGGCATGGAAACGATCAAATAAGTGTAACAACTTGTGCATAACTTTACACTGCATGTATCATATCCTACATTTATCCACGAAGTGCCTACCCTTCACTAGACTTTTAATTTCTTGAGACAAGAAGCAATTTCTTATTTGCATCTTTATCCCCAGTGTCCACACAGTGCAGTGCTAGGCTCCCACAGAAAATATAGCCTAGAAAACCCTAGGGGGAATTTCTAGTGTGTCACAAGGGGTCACTATGAGTAGAAATAGACTTGATGGCATCTAACAGTGACCACAACAGCAGATGTTTGTTGAACTAAACTAAATGAATATACATGTGATAAGCATTGTAACACAGAGATAAATAACACACTCCAGGAGCTCTAAGGAAGAAACAATGACCTTTGCTTTATTGTTGTGCCACATCTTTCTCCCTGGGAGCAGCTGGTGGGTTCAAACTCCTGGCCTTTCAGTTAACAGTTGAGCATTTAATCATTGTGCTACCTAGGCTACTTCATCTTTGCTTGAGGTGGCAACAGTGCCAGAGGCCAGTAAACAAACAAAGATGTTCAGTATCACTAATAATCATGAAAACTCTCACTAAAACAAATTGAGATCAAGACACCACTTTCACCAAAATATTGGAGGAAAAAAAAAAAAAAGTAAGTATTAATAATACCAGACTGGGGAAAGGCTGGGGAAACGTCCAATCTATTCAATACTAGAGTGTGAGGGTATGAATGGTTTCAACCTGCTTGGAAAGTAATAATCTCAGGTAATCTATTAACATTCCAGGAGCTCTTGTGGCATAGTGCCTAAGGCATGAGACTGCTAACCAGAAGGCTGGTGGTTCAAACCCACCAGCCATTCTTCAGAAGGAAGCTTGGGCAACCAACTTCTATAGTGATACCACCTCAGAAACCCAAGGAGGGGTTGCAATGAGTCAGGTCTGATTCCATGGCAGTGAGTTTGGTTTGGTATCAACATTATAAACACGTCTATTCTAGATCTGGCAATATCACCTTTATGATTCTATAGTACTTCACAAAGTTTCCAGAATGTAAGTACATGTTTACAAAAATGTTTACTGAAGTACTGTCTGTAACAGAAAATACAGTGGAAACTGACTAAAGACCCCTAAGAAAAGGAGTAGAGAAATGCTTCAGCACAGATGCTGAGAAAACAGGAGGGGGAACCAGCTCTGCCACTTACTGTTGGCATGGCCACTGGGCAAGCTGTTACATTTTTCTAAGCCCCAGTTTTCTCATCTGTAAACTGGGCAGTATTAGCAGTGCCCATTTTATAGGGTTGTCATCAGGATGAAAAACACCAAGAACACTTTCTGAGACATAGCAAACACTAGGTAAGTGTTAATTAAGCATACAGTTATTTAATGAAATACTCAACAGCCATACTGTGCAATGCTTACAAATATAACCTATTCTTTTCATGTCTGCACTTAGTATTCACCCCATTAAGTGAAATGAAGCTGGCTGCCAGAATCCTGTGAAGAATTTACTCCTATTTTCTTAAACAAACACACACATAGCCCTGTGGGTCGTCACTAGTGGGTCATAAAGATATGGCTGGAATCACCATAAACTTGAAACATTATT
>NW_006921669.1:946704-949230 GCF_000298275.1 Orycteropus afer afer
GATTACAAAGATCCAAAGGGGAAGGCTCTTGCCAGAATCCAAAGCACCTCCCGATCCTGCTGAGGAACTTCACTGGGGATGTGCTAAACATGTGTACGAGGAAGCATGAATAACGTCATGAGGTATGCATGGACACAGGATTTCTTGCAGGGAAAACTATCACACCCTTGCCTTGTTCTTCGTATTTGTTTAGGGTTGTATATTTCCCTACTCAATTATTCTGTTGGATCTTGCAGCGAAGCATCCTTCCAAGCAGGGACTGGCACTCTGACCCCAGGCCTCCTTGCTCTTTCCCTGGATGTGGAGTGAGAAGGAAAGAAGCTTCCCTTTAATAGGGATCCCCTGCAAAGCAGGCAGAGGGCTCACATTCAGGTCAGCTTCAATCAGCTTGAACACCAGGTGGGTGCCCTACCATGGACACCAGCCACAGCCAAACACACACAGCCACTGCCTCAAGGCACTCCAGGTCACTCCCTGTCAAAAAAGACTCTATGGGAAACTTTTTTTGAAAAACACTATGTGTAGCTCCCATGAAGAAACAAAGTGGCTCCTAGGAGAATGGGAAACAGAGCTAGCTCACTATGCAGAATCAAATGAAAAACACTAACCCATTCTCTGTACTTTAACCCAGGGCTTGGAACCAGTTAATTTTGGTTCGACCTCAGCTGAGCATTTTGATTTGCACCCCAGATATACTGAATCAGACTCCAACGTTTCACAAGCTCCTAGGTGACTCTTATGTACACAAAAGGACTCACTTGGGGATCTTGTTAAAATGTAGATGCTGATTGACTATATCTGGAGTGGAAAGGCAAATTCTCAACAAGGGTCAAACTGGAATGAACTCGCTCGAAGCCCTGCTTTAGCCATATGTTCCTTTCTACCACCAAGGCAGGTTCCGCTATTCGCAGATGATTGCTTTTCAAAATATGGCCAGAGGTGTGCTTGTGCTTTTTATGTAGATCTGAAAGTGGAATAATGAGTTTGAGGAGAAATCAACCCTATCAGTCAAGATCTAAGACAGAGAGGCCCACAGGGTATGTGCGCCTTTGAGAGAGAACACTTTCATTTCCCTCAAGAAGAGCTTGGGGCTTTCTTACCAGCCAGGCCTCTCTCACAAGAGCGCTGAGATCACACTGGCACAAGGAGAAAAGAGATGAATACATCTCTTCTCAGAGATACTGTATCTAGATTTTGACATTTTATGCATCTCAACCTTTAAGCTTATCTTGCTTCGATATAATAAAACCACCCTGCTCTGCCAAATCTCATAGCTTAATCCACTATAAATTGGAGAAGATTCTGAAGCGCTGAGGTGTAGTTAATTGTCCTGTGTCAGATCATCCCTTTTTCCTCTCAGTTTGACTCCCCGAGTGAACAACACACAAAACCAAACAAAATCAACAACTTGCTCCAGGATTAAGGTGTAATCAATGACAAGCCAACTGGGAACGAAAGCTCATTAATCTGGTTCAGCAGCTTCCCTCCCTGTCATCCAGGGCTTGTTGATCCAGCAAAGTTGAAAGCCCTGGGGCCCTGTGACAAGGTCAGCTACCTCTCAGCTTCTCTCCCACTCTAATGTCCCAAAGTTATCTGCCACTGCTCCTTTTTGACTATACAGCTAGTAAAAGTTGTAAATAAGGGTTCAATTGAAAAGTGTATGTATCTATTTATTAACAAGGAAGCCATTTTCATGCAGGGCTTCCAACATTTCATTATGGTTTGGCCCCTGCTGAGAATGTATATTCCCACCCCAGATATTCTCAATCATAATCTACATTGTAACAAGATCCTCAGGTGATTCTTACAGATATTATGTATCTATAAGAATCACCTGTAAGAAGAATACATGGATCATCATATAAATAAAATCTCAGTTATACATACAAACATGAAATTATTTTATGTTTGCTTGCTCCTTAGAGAAGGGTTCACAGAAGGCAGAAAGAACTCTGGGGGAGTTCCCACAAGATGGCAGAATAGGCAGAAAGACTGCACAGACTCTCTTCAACAAAGAAAAGGGGAACCAATTAACACAGACATAGAAGAAAATCCTGGACCCCTGAGCCTTGAAGGGAAGGATATAGAAGTGGACTAAACTCCAACTAGCAGAAGAATTTGCGTGATAACACAAATAAGGAGACATATGGAGCTGTGGTTTGGCAGTGGTCCTGATGGCACACACAGCTTAGATATTGCTGAGTGGTGGTAGGACCGAAGAATTAACCTAAAAATCCACCCTGTTAGACAGCGACTGCACTGAGGACTGCTCTGGTGGTTGGGGAATAAAAGGGGAAGCAGTGAAGAGGATGGCAGGCTGAGCTGTGGACTTTTTCCTGTCCAGAGGGTGCAGCCATTTTGAATGTTTACAAACAGCTTGACCATTTTGGATATTTAAAGCAACAGCATTCTCCCAGATTCCAGGGACTTAAGAACAGGCTCCACTTGCCAGTAACCCCAAGGACATTCTGGACCTGGACGACTGGAAAGGTGTGACATTTCCCTTGTTACTCTTATACTCCACAC
>NW_006921669.1:953691-954651 GCF_000298275.1 Orycteropus afer afer
ATTTGCTGATGATATGATCCTATACCTCGAAAACCCAAGAGACTCAGTCAAAAATCTACTGGAACTAATTGAGAGATTTAGCATTGTGGCAGGATACAAGATCAACATCCAAAGATCAGTTGGATTCCTCTACACCAGCAAAGATATTGTTGAAAAAGAAATAAGGAAATCAATACCATTTATAATAGCTACCAAAAACATAAAATGCTTGGGAACAATTTAACCAGGGACATAAAAGACTTGTACAAAGAAAATATAAAAAACTACTGCAACAAACCATAAGAGATCTACATAAATGGAAGAACATCCCATGCTCATGGATAGGAAGATTGAACATTGTGAAAATATCAGTTTTACCCAAAGTAATCTATACATTCAATGCAATCTCAATCCAGATCCCATCAACATTTTTTAAGGATATGGAAAAACCAAACACTAACTTTATATGGAAAGGAAAGAGACCTCAGATAAGCAAAGCACTATTGAAGAAGAAGAACAAGGGGATCTCACAGAATGTGGAAATTATAGAACAATACCATTAATATCGCACACAAGTAAGATCATACTGAAGATAATTCAAAAACGGTTGCAGCAGTATATTGACAGAGAACTCCCAGTGGTGCAAGCTGAATTCAGAAGAGGATGTGGAACAAGGGATATCAAAGCTATTGTCAGGTGGATCTTGGCTCAAGGCAAAGAATATCAGAAAGATGTTTACTTGTGTTTTATTGACTATGCAAAGGCATTTGATTGCATAGATCATGAAAAACTATGGATAACATTGAGAAGAATGGGAATTGCTAAACATTTGATTGTACTCAAGAGGAACCTATACCTTGACCAGGAGGTTGTCGTTCAAACGGAACAAGGGGACAGTACATGATTTAAAATCAGGAAGGGAGTGTGTCAGGGTTGTATCCTTTCCCCACACTTATTCAATCTATATGCTGAGCAAATAAT
>NW_006921669.1:955906-968398 GCF_000298275.1 Orycteropus afer afer
ACGGCACATAACAACAACAACAATATATAGCATAAATGGACTATCAAGTAAAACCCAAAATGCATAAACAGCAGAAGAGAAACTGGATGAATGGAATCTTCTAAAAATCAAATTTTTATATGCTTCCAAAAACTTCTCCAAAGGAGTCAAAAGAGAACCTACAGATTGGAAAAAAATATTTGGCAATGATGTATCTGACAAGGGACTTCTCTAGAATCTATAGAAAACTCCAACACCTCAATAACAAAAAGACAAATAATCCAATTAATAAATGGGCAGAAGACATGAATAGACACTTCACAAAGGAGGATATTCAGGCAGCCAACAAACATGAAGAAATGCTCACGATCATTAGCCATTAGAGAGATGCAAATCAAAATAACAATGAGGTACCATCTTGCTCCAGCACTAGTAACAAAGTTCAACAAGACAGAAAATAACAAATGCTGGCAAGGATGTGGAGAGACTGGGACTCTCATACACTGCTGGTGGGGCTGTAAAATGGTACAACCATTGTGGAAAGCAGTATCGCGACTCTTTAAAAAGTTGCAATTAGAAATACCATTTGACCCAGCCATTCCATTACTAGGTATGTATCCTAAAGAAGTGAAAGCCATGACAAGAATAGACACATGCACACCCATGTTCATCGCAGCATTATTTACAATAGCCAAAAGATGGAAACAACCTAGGTGTCCATCAACACTCCTTGGAGAGAACAATCAAGGGAGAAAGAAGGGCTGTTTATGCACAGGGGAACAGCTCAGGGGGTAGGGGTTCATGGAGGGATGGACACAGGGAAGAGGTAACTGGGAGGAAGTGGGAGGGGAGCTGTTGCATTGTGGTGAATTGTGGTCAATGTCATGAGACAAAGAGTATGTAAACTGCTATATGGAAAGTGAATTTGTTCTGTAAATTTTCACCCAAATCACAATTGACAAAAAAAAAGGACTCTGGAAGACAGATAAACAATATATGCATAGGGTTCATTAAATAACATCTATAAGTCCAGGTATAAGGAGCTCTGGTGGTGTAGTGCCTAAGGCATGTGACTGCTAACCACAAAGTTGGAGGTTCAAACCCACCAACCACTCCTCAGAAACAAGACTGGACAATCCACTTCCATAAAGATTTACCACCTCAGAAACTCAAAGGTGGTTGCTATGAGTTGGAATCGACTCAATGGCAGTGTTTTTTTTTTTTTTTTTAAGTCCAGGTACTTGAACTTACTAACGTGTATGTTTGAACACACTATAAAAATGAATTGAGAGGATGGCATGAGAATGCATCCTAGCATTTAGCATACTATCTGACACTTAGTGAGTGCTCAATAAATGTTAGCATTTATTTTTGTTGTCATGATTACCTTTACCACCAGCATCATCACCATCATGTTTTAAACAGCAAGGCACTGGATTTAAGGACTTAAAGTCTGGTTGAAAAGAGAAAATATACATGTGAGCAAAATAAAGAAGCAACATTTACTTCTTATCTTTATTATAATACTTAGGCTTGTATGACAGTTTGTCTATTTACATAAACAGATTTATCTTCTGGGGTCTGACAGTTCTGGGTAGCTGTTTAAGTACTTTATTCAATGTAATTATATAAAGCAGGTTACATGCCTGTACATTTCTTTCTCACCTTAAATGTCCACAGATCTTTGTCTCCATGGAGACAATGAACATCTAAAGGACAGAGTCTGTGTGCCATTGATCTATGTACCTGCCCACCTTTCCTCCCTGAACCAACACAATCTAGGGCATAAAGGAGTTATCAATACATCTTTGTTAAACAAAGAGAAAGAAAATTATATGTTGATGACCACACAGAGACAAAACTGTACAACTCACTGGTCTATTCGATAACAGATATTTACCGAGCATCCTCTATGTGTAAAGTGCTGTGCTCAGTGGTATGGGTTCTAGGATAATGTCCAAAACACAGCTTGGGCCCCAAATGAGATTTTGGTGTAGGCAGGTGTTCTAAAAAGAAAATACAAGCTGGGGCAGGAGAAAACAATCCACTCTTGGCTGTTCCAAAGTCTTTCAAGCAGGGCTGCACTAAATGACCCAGGCTGAGAGGTGTCCTCTTCCCCATCCTCTCCTCTTCCAGCCTGCACCCTCCTCTGTAACAAGACCCCCAAGGAGGTTCCCTGAGCACGGAGTATGGGTACCCAGAGGTGCTCAAAAATGCAGCCCTACGAAAGCATGCATGAAGTGTGAAGTATTCCAAATACTGTTCCTTCATCATGTCTCTTTTCTTTACTAAATGCATTTTCACTGAGATATGTGCTCTTCCTTTTAAAATATTAAAATGACCAGTTTGTAGATAGTCTATAGTCAGTTGTCATATATGGCATACATGACATATGATGTGTGTGGCAAATGACTGCTGTGGGTGCATTAGAAAAGTATATAAATATTTTTGGATGGGATGTGTGTGAGAGAGAGAGTTCATATTATATATTACATTATATATATGTCATTATATATACACATATAAACATATTTACATATAAATACATGTATGTATGTATGTGTGTATATATATATATATATACATACACATACATATATATATACATACATACATGCATATATATATATATATATATATATATATATATATATATATATATATATATATATATATATATCACTGCCGTCACTAAAAGCAGAATAAGTCAGTTCAGCTCATCTTTTGCCTGAGGCCTTCTGGGGTCCCCCTGCCTGCACCAACCACTCTTTGCAGTGTTCTTCCAGCATCCAGCACATACCTTTGTCACGACACAAACTGTAGCATAAGCATCTGATTACTCATCTGACAATCACCACCAGTGCTCTCTTGGGCTTTAGTGATTGGTCTGAGTTTAGGAATGCAATCAAGACTGGCAAGAGAAGAGCCCAAAGAGCCAACCAGCAGCAAGACAAAGAAAGCAGATTTCTCAAACTGGATGTAAACAACAAGATGTAGAGCCTCCAAGAAGAGAGGAGGAGAGAAGAGATCCCTGGATTCTGGTCTTTAAAGAGCCCAGCTGCATATTTTGCCCAAATATTCAGTGAGTTGCTTTGCCCTAAAGCATATGTATTCACTCCTTTGAAACATTCTACCTGTATGTGGCAATACAATGTGTAGCCCAGAAGTAAGAGTGTGCCTGTGAGTGTGAGCACATACCTGTGTGTGCTGTTAGTGAAATAAATGCAGGACCACAGAAGGGAAGTGAGTGAGACGGCATCATCCTGGTAGCCTGTCTGGGTTCTGCAGACCAGAGGGCTGTTGATCCCCTCTGCAGAAAACTCTCCCTTTTTCCATTCTGCTCCAATCATCTCATGGATCAGTGGGAGCCATGGGAACCAAAAGGCAGAAACACAACCTCATGTAGTTACCATGAGGGGACCGTGAACCAGAGAAAGGGTCCACAGAGGAAGGAAGGGTCTGCCTGCCTGGACATAAACCCCAACCCATTGCTAAGGGAAACCCAGAGGAAACCAAGGAGGAAAGGGTGAACCTAACCAGGAACCCGAGTGGAGGGTGCTTTAGTGCAAGAGAGGCATCGTGTTGCACTCTGTCAGTGATTATCAGCTCACGGTATCTACCTACCTCCACAGCGAGCTCTCAGTGATGCTCCCCAGGTTGTAGTCATAGAGCTTCGTCAAAATGAGAATCACCTGAAGGTGGAAGAAAAAAGTCATGGTCAGTCTCAAACAATTACAATTTCTCAGAACTGAAAGAGCCCAAGGGAGGGTTTAGGATTCTGGTGCATAGTGCCTGAGGCACTTGACTGCTGACCAGAAAGCTGGCAGTTCAAACTCACCAGCCACTCCTCGGAAGAAAGGTTGGGAGATCTACTTCCGTAGTGATACTGCCTTGGCAACCCAAGGGGGGGTCGCTATGAGTCGGGTCCAACTCGATGGCACATAACAACAACAACGTAATTGAATGAAATGTTTCAGCGTTGCTCTCATGAAGGGAAAGGGTTTGCCAAAGCCTTCTCCTAAACCACTTAGGCCTTATCTCCTCCCCACTTCTCATCCTCTTACCCCACACCAAAAGTTAGTGACCATCTAAGCATTTCTTATCTGGTGGCCTTCATACTTTTGGAGAACGCTGTCAGAACTGTCCATTTTGCACCCCAAAGGGAGCCACTAAAATGCCCTGGTGCCACAGTAGTTATGCACTGGGCTGATAACCACAAGGTTGGCAGCTGAAAGTTACCAGCCACTGCATGGGAGAAAGTTGTGACAGTTTGTTTCTGTAAGGACCACAGCCTTGGAAACCCTATGCAGTGGTTCTGCTCTGTTCTATACGATTGCTCTGAGTTGAACTTGACTGGATGGCAACAGGTAGGGAAGCCTTTGGATGGAAAATCAGGAGAGAAGCTAATGTCGCAGTTGCCAGCCTCCTCATTTGCAGGTGGACCACACAGGTAGGTTACTTAACTTCCCCAAAGCTCGACATTCCCATTTATAAAGACAGCAATGCAACTCTTCCTCTGCACATTGCTGTGAGGAGTTAATTTAAGCAATAAATGAAAATTATAGTGATCCTTCCTTGGGTTTCCGACACCATATCTCTACGGAAGTAGATTGCCCAATCTTCCTTCTGAGGAGTGAATGGTGGGTATGAACCAGCAGGCTGCTGGCTACCAGTCAAACGCCTTAGGCACTACACTACAAGAGCTCCTATTAATTAGCCAAGAGTTCTTAAATACTAGTTTCTTTCCTTTCTCCTCTGTGGGCTTGGCTTTAGCAACTTCTTCTCATCTCTCAATTTCTAGGAGAGCCATGGGATAGTGCCCCAGAGGCTGGGCAACAGCATTCCAACAGGAGCCATCTAGGATTCACAGAATCCTGAAGCTGTTAGAATTTGAAGATGGTCCATAAGAAAAAGATCATAAAATTATGAATAGAAAATTAAAACCAGATCCTTGGAAAGTACTTGTGCAATTACGTAGCCAAGAAGCTAACACTTCATTAGCTTCATGGCATTTTTTCCTTGGATTTTCATTTATCAATGTTTCAACTTCGCTCAAAGAAACCCAAATGATTTAGTTCATTCTTCCAGAATCCACCAAACATTTATTAAGCATTTATTATCAGTTCAAGATTTTTGCCTGATGGCAAACAGAAAGAAATACAAAAGATGAGGCCTAGTAGTCCATGGTCCAGTTACAGCCCAATGACACACTCATCAAAGGAGAAGGAAGTTGATGGAGAGCTGATCTATCCCTTCCCAGGTTCCCTGAAACTCAATGCCCACTGTGGCAGCAGTGGCAAAGTGGCTTCTCTTGGTGCCTATAGCTATCAGAAGGGCTACTTGGTTGGCTGAAGTGCATGTGCCCCCAGAACCTTTGGGAACATTCAACAGAGCAGTGCGTCCCTCACCACTGACATCCCCACGCCTTCCCTGCTCCTCATACATAAAGAGAATGTAATGGTCTGCTCCACTCTCTAGTGTGGTTCCTATTTTTCTCCTGATACTCATATCCTAGAACATTTGGCCCTGTTGCTTGCAACTCAGCAGAAGAATGCTGACACAGATTTTCTGATCTTTTCTCTGTAGGCCCAAAGATCACTTCGAGGCACAGAGCAGAACATCCGAATGTTGAATTCCAAGGCAGCAAGCTGCTGAACTTTCCAAGCACCGCTCTGCTACCATAGGGCTTGATTTACCAAAGTCGAAAGCATCAGTGAGCAGATTCTTAACACTTCCTTCACAGCAAGCCAACTGGAATTCAGATGTGTTCCAAGTTCAAGGAAGCAGAGAACTATGGTGGCAAAAAGACAGAGGTTCCCCAGGTCCTGTCCTCAAAGGCCACCCTATTGTAAACCACAACACAAGCTTCCTCAAAGGATCTGTTCAAAACTTGCTTCAGCAGCAAAACACGAGCATGTGTGAGGTGCTGGGCACCCTATGGGCACATCAGATGGCATGCCTGCAGTGGGGGCATATGCTTAGCAGATCCTTGTGCCAATTAAGTCGCTCTAAGTGCTAAATTTCAATCACCGCCATCCTAGGAACGCTGATCAGTGGCAGCAGGGTGGCTGTTTGTTTGAAGACACAGAACGGTGGTGCTGCTCCAGCTCCATACGATTTCACCGAATAGGCCTATAAATCCCCCACCAAGAAAATAGGGGTGTGGGCATAAAGTATTTCTAGGTAGTTGCTCTCCTGATACAATACAGCAGTAAACTCAATAATGAAGTTCAGCTGGTCACAGGCTATGTCTCCCATTCATCGGATGAGGGAATTCAGAGCAGCAGCAGAGAAGGGACCCTTTAACCCAGCGTGTAATGGTGTGGAGCCCCAGGCTCAGGCACCAGCACGCCGGAACTGTTGAAGCAACTCCTAGGGCAAGCAAGGCGGGAGGGAGGTAAAAATCTGCTCCTTGCTTCTTCTTGCTGGGCTAGTAAAACTCAAATGCCAGTGATACACTCAGGCAGTTTATCAATACTGCACCACACAGACATCCTTTATGGCATTTCAAAGCATATCTGCTTGAATCAATCTATTTAATCTTTCTGTTTTCGGAATGGGAGCAAGAAAGCACGAAGACTGCTAACCTTTAGTTAGGTTTTCAATCGATTATTTGAGATAGCTCGCTTTTTTTCTTTTTTCTTTTTTCTTCCACCTTTACTGTCTATGTGCCTTATTTACCACCTAGTCCTGGAGAGTGATGAGGCATATTAGGTCTGTTTTGTTGGCTGTTTTTTCTGTTCTGGTTAATTAGCAATCCTATTAGACAGAATTAGCACTTGTTAGAGGGGCTGGCCACAGCCAAATGCCACTCTAGCACTTGGGCATGAGGACTAGTAAATGGGACAAAGGGAAAAATGCAATTGCCTGCCCATTCTGGTCCTGTTGTTGTTGCTGTTATTTTCCATCGAGTCGGCCCTGACTCATATCATGTACTATTTTTGTGTGCTTTTCAAACCTTTTAAATCTCAGTGGAACTTTTTAATGATGTGAAATTGTGTTTAGGTAATGTTGGGAGCTCTGGTAATGTAGTGCCTAAGGCACTTGACTGCTAACCACAAGGTTGATGGTTCAAACCCACCAGCCACTCCTTGGAAGGACGGTTGGGCAATCTACTTCTGCAGTGATACCGCCTCAGAAACCCAAGGAGGGGTTGCTATGAGTCAGGTCCAACTCAACGGCACATAACAACAACAACAATATATATGTGGAGTTTTATTTCCATTTGTTCAGTTAACAATTTTCATGTGCAGATATAACTCTACAAGTTCAAGTTTACAACATTTAATTATAAAATCCATCAGTGAGAACAAGGCTGTTTTTATGAACACATACACATATGCATACACATGCATGCGCAGGGTAATGGATCCATCAGCATCTCAAATTATTCCTGTACCTTGTTTTCACTATGTATCATCAAAATATCTATTTCACAACAATAAGCAGTGACCATCTAGTAATAATTTAGGTTCTTCTCTAAATCTTAGTGTGCTATCTCTAAATGGGAGCTCTGGTGGCAGAGTGCCCAAAGTATACAATTGCTAAACAGAAGGCTGGTGGTTCAAACCCATCAGCCACTTCTCAGAAGGAAGGCTGGGCAATCTACTTCCGTAATGGTATCGCTTTGGAAACCCAACGAAGGGTCGCTATGAGTCAGATCTGACTGGACGGCAATGAGTTTGGGTTTTTTGGGTTTTGTTTTTGTTTTTTTTTTGGTAATCCATATGGAAGCCTGTAATCATTGATCTTCATCAGTAAGTGTTTAAATACTTTTAAACCTTAAACCTTTTTCTTTACTCAGTTACAAAACAAAAACATTCATGTAGATAATAGAGGCACTCTAGTGGATAACTAATAAGACTATTCTAACCCAAGGAGGGGTCGCTATGAGTTGGGTCCAACTTGATGGCACATAAAGACAAACAAGTGTAAATTAGCAAAAAATAGTCAAAAATGTTCTGTTATATGAAAATGGCAGGATTAGCCTTATTTCGATGTATGTGTTAAAATGAATTAATCTGGCAGCAGTCTAAATTAATACATTGGCAGCCCCTGTTATGCCAATTATAGTCATGTAACACCTTTTAGTGTGACAGCATGTTTTTTAATTAACATAAAAATATAATTTAGAAATGAAACTTTCACCAAACATTTAAGGAATCCCTATAACACCTTCAGAAACACTGGTTGTACATTAGGTTTCTGAGGTAGTAAATCTACAGAACTAGATTGCCTCATGTTCCTTCCACAGAGTGGCTAGTGGGTTTGAACATTCAACCTTCTGGTTAGCATTCAAATGCCTTAGGCACTATGCCACCTGAGCTCTGCCTATACTGCCTAGAACCAAAATTTGTTCCACATTCTCTACATAGCCTCAAAGGAACTCTCCATTTCTCTTCTGAAGAAAAAACATAGTGTCTTCCCCCTTTCCCTGCAGGAAAAGAATGGAATGCAGTATCAGTAGTGAGACCGCCTCAGAAACCCAAGGAGAGGTCGCTGTGAGTTGGGTCCAACTCAACGGCACATAACAACAACAACAATATATATGTGGCATTTCATCACAGTCGTCCCTCCCCTCATATCCAAAAAGGAATGCACACAGTTCCCCTAAGAGTGGTCCCTCTAGTTTGTATTGCTTAGGGACAAAAACTTGGTTGGAAAGAGAAGACTAATGAGAATCTTACTTGAAGGCTAAGTTTGCCTAGCAAGCTTATTATTTTGCTTAAATTATGAATTTAGGGTAGTTCTGGGGTAACTAATGGACATTTAGGAAGATTCAAGTTCCAGGAGGATACTTGGTCTGGCCACTGCCTGTCACTTCATCTCACCTTCATTCATCTCAGCAAAATCGCAGAAAACTGGGACATGTCTCCTGATTTTTCCATTATTAATGATTTGCATTTTTTCTCCATCTGTGGCTAACTGAAGGAGCTCTGGTGGCATAGTGATGAAAGCATTAAGCTGCCAAACAAAAAGGCAAGGGGTTGAAAAAAAAACCAACCCGGGGGAAAAAAAAGAAACAAGCCGCCTTCCCAAAAAAGTAAAAAACTGGAAAACCCAAGAAGCAATTCCAACCCGGCCCAAAAAAAAAAAGGTCACTAAATGCTGGAATTGACTTGAGGGCAGTGGGTTTGGGTTTGATGGCTAATTGTCAAAGTGGAATCAAATCTCAAGTGAATCAAAAGTGTGGTCTTATGTTCCATGAATGTTAAGCAAGTAGTTTGGGCTACAAATTCCCTGGCGGCCAAATCCTGAATGATGCAGTTGTTGACAGGATTCCTACTCTATAAAACAAGGCAGTTTTCTATGCATTTCTCCCAGCTGTCATCAGTGATGCAGAGCTGACTTGGGCAGGTGGTTCTGTAATTGTAGCACATGGGGAGACTTCACAGAGCTCAATGATGCCAGTGTTCATTATTCCTTTAATCTGGGGTGGGTCTCAGCCTGGCTCAGATGAACAATGGGATGGCTACAATGAAGACACCAGTAGGATGGGCCAGGTCTAGAGCTGGCTATCTGTCTTTCCCCCTCCAGCATTCAGCATGTCCCTGGAATTTCCTCATTACCCAAGCTCAGATAGCCACCTCTCTGCTTATTGGGTCAACTTCACAGGCAACATTCAATGCTTTATAGATATATTAAAGATAATATGGGGACAGAGACTTACAAGGGTCACGGAGAGATTTGGAAAAGTCTTTCACGGGGATTGAGTTGGATAAAATATAAGGAGGGTGTTCAAACAGCCAGGAATTTGTTTTGGTTTTGGTTGTTATCTCTGCACTCTATTTTTAGGGAAAGAAGCAAACCCCCAACAGTGGTTTTCCTAAAATTATGCTCCACATTGTGTCTTTGGCTCAGTAAGCATTTATTCAACTCTCCAATTTTAATAGCAGTTCTCATACTTTTGGAATCTTTGAAGAATCTGATCTGATAAAAGTTATGAGCATTCAACAATGAATACAACTTTAATGATATCATTGATCTTCCAATCCTAGGGGGTTTATGAATCTAGGAAGAAAAATTGTCAATAATTCCCTGAAAATGAGAACTTTGTTTAGAAGAAAGAACTTTCAGCTCTAAAATTCTAAGCATTCAATTCAATCAACATTTAGTAAGTACTTGTTAAGAGGCAGGAATAAAAATATGTGCTGTGTACTGCAAAAGGAGAGTGAGACATGGTTCTGGGACCCAGAAGCTCACAGGCTGGTGGAAAGGCAGACTTATACTCACATAGTTACAAAACAAGGATTACCAAAGGATGACCTAAGACAATACACAGTGCTTATGTTTTGTAAGGAGCAAGAACAGAAAGGTGTAATCAGGAATGGGCTCCTGCATATTCAATACAAGATCCCAGAGGCCATATGGGATTCAGACAGAGATGAGAGGGCCTATAACCAACCAGTTGCTGTCAGGGTGATTGCAACTCATGGCAACCCCACGTGTGTTTGAGCAGAGCTGCATCCCGTGGGGTTTTTAACGGCTCATTTTTCAGAACTGGATTGTCAGCCCTTTCTCCTGAGTTACCTCTGGGTGGACTCATTCCTCCAATCTTTCAGTTACCAACCAAGCCCTTTAATTTAACAGTTTGCATCACTCACCCTGTGAGAATATTCCAAGAGAAAGGAGTGTGAAAATGGAGGCCAAGAGGTGGGAACACTCTCACAAAGTATTAAACAAAAAGAGCAAGTCCTCAGGCTTAGCTACAGCACAGGTTAGCAGCAGCAGCCTGGCAGAATATCAGGATAGACAGCCAGGTTCTGTCTCTATTGCTGAGAGCCTTAAAAACTGGGTGACTGTGCTCTGCTAGACATAGCGAACGATTTAAAAACCAGATCAGATTTTGAGTCCTGGTTGAGCCAACATATCTGTTCCAATGCTTTAAGCTTCAAGAAACACAACACTAAAAGTGACTCAAACAATGAGGGTGTACCATCTCCTGGTGGCACAAATGGTTTAGCACTTGGTACTAACTGAAAAGTTGACTGTTGGAACCCACCCAATGACTCCCCAGGAGAAACACCTAGCAATCTGCTTCCATAAAAATTATAGTCTATGGGGCAGTTCTACTCTGTCCTCCAGGGGTCACTATGAGTCGGAATCAATTTGAAGGCACCTAACAGCAACATTTCATGTAACAGGAAGTCCAGAGGTCATGCAGTTCCATGGCCAATTTAGCCTAACAATGTCATCAAGGACTTAGACAATGTCCGTATTTCCTCTCTGAAAGTGACAATACTTGAATGCTACTTACCCTCATCCTTGCAAGGTGGCCATAATAATTTCTTATATCAAGTGTAAATATAGCTACATCCAGCAAAGAAAAGAAGGGCTGTTTCCTCTTGTGTATATCCATGGGAGTTTTTGTTTGTTTGCATGTTTTTGTTCTTTAATTAGGGATCAAACTCTTTCCCTAAAACCCTCTTAGCAAAGATGTCTCAGTCTCACTGATCAAGATTGTGCCACAAACCCACAGCGTGGCTTTCAGAAAGACTGCAAGAGCAGAAGCTCATGTTTCCAGGTGCTGTTTTCTATGGTGAGAGATGAGATTTCCCCACAAGGAAAGAGTGGAGTGACTGCAGAGTAACAACTAGTACTATCTCCCCCGATCATTATTATGTGACTTTGGAGGAGTCACTTAAATATTGATTGGACTTCTCTTAATTAAAATTTAAAAAAGGAAACAATGTCATCTCTCCTCTTTATCTCAGAATTGTGGGAAGCAAAAACTGTAACAAATGTAAAAACTTTTTGTAAATATTAAAGTATTATGCAAATGTAAGCTGCTATTATTAATAACACCTAGCATTTAATGGATATCTTTTCTGTTTGCCACACAACTTACTTTATTAAGGGCATTTCTCGTAATTTCTCTCTCACTCTTCTTTTTTTGTCCCCCCCTCACTGGTGAGGCACACGGAAGCTATGTAACTTAAATGACTCGGCAAGCAAATGGTGGACACAAAAATTCAACCAAGGCAGTTCTGTTTAACTCATTCCACAGACAGACTCCTAATTTCTGTGTTAAACTGTTCTCTATGTTATATTGCCTACTATGAGCATCATTGTTATAGGCATAGCTTGCTTTATTATCCTTTGCAAATACTGTTTTTTTTACAAATCGAAGGTTTGTGGCAACTTGTGTCGAGCAAGACTATCAGCACCATTTTTCCAACACCATGTGCTTACTTCATTTCTCTGTGTCACATTTTGGTAATGTGTGCAATATTTCAAACTTTTTTTGTTACTATGATATCTGTATGGTGATCTGCGATAAGCTACCTTTAAAGTTCCTATTGTAACGGTTTTGGGGCACCACAAACTGCACCTATATAAGATGGCAAATGTAATTAACAAATGTTGCATGTTTTGACTGCTGCATCAACCAGCCTCCCCTGTCTCTCTCTCCCCTTGGAGGTCCTTATTCTCTAAGACATGACAATATTGAAATTAAGCCAATTAATAACCCTACAATGGACTCTAAATGTTCAATTGAAAGGAAAAGTCCAT
>NW_006921669.1:970388-974184 GCF_000298275.1 Orycteropus afer afer
GATCCGACTCAATGGTAATGAGGTTGGTTTCGTTTGGGGTTTGAGTCCTCAAGGACAAGAGAAATCAGTAATTACTTAAGTACTTAACACACCCCAGAGGGAAGCTGAAAGAATGGTATGTTCAACATATATGAACCAGCCATGTATCCATGAGCATGTGTTTGCACACAAACACACATGCACTTGAACCTGAAGGCTTCAGGCAGGTAATCAGCTCATAGAAACACAGTTGGAGAAATCAGAAACCAGAGAATTAGGGGGTTGAACGTGAGGGGAGGCATCCTCCAGGGAACAGTAGATTTTGTTCTCCGGCAAGTCCTTCATCTCCCAATGACCTTCATATTCTGTAGCAGCCCACATAGCATTTAATGCAGTGTTTATTTATGTAATGTCCTTTGAAAGACACAGAATGTGAGTGATTTAAACACCCACTGCTCCTCCCCTGGGGAACTTAGAATACAAGACAGCCAATAGTGATGCAGACAGAGATAGGAGCACACAGATAATTGAATCAATGCGAGGCACCAAGGGAACTGTAGCACATGGGAAAGCTCCTGTGGACAGTGAGAAACTCCTCAGAAAAATATGCTATGTCCAGGCTTGATTCAGCAGCACATATACTGAAATTAGAATGACACAGAGAAGATTAGCTTGGCCCCTGTACAAGGATAACATGCAAATTCATGAAGCAATCCATATTTTTGTGAATCTAAGATGACTGGCCACCATATATATGTGTATATATATGTATATATGTGTGTATATATGTATCTCATAGCCAGTACCTGAAAGTGAAGGGAAATATGTTCAAGAACAAGTGGATTCTCATAGGATACATCCACAAACTGAAGACCAACAAGGCCCTCAAGAAGCTGCTGGCTGACCTGGCTAAATCTCATATGTCTAAAAGCAAGGAAGCATGCAAGCACTGTGAGGACTATAGTCATAGAGCTATGTCATACACACACACACACACACACACACATAATGAACAAAGTCAAACTTGTCAGCTTGTCAACTCTATTAGACCTAAGTTAGTTTCAACCTAGTTAGGTTGAAATGAACCTTAAAAACACAACCTTTGAACTTTTATTTGCCTTTCTCTTCAAGTTCACATGCATCATTAGATCAAAAAATGCACTGTTACATTGGGGGAATGTCAATGTCATAAAACACAATGTGTATGAAAGGCTGTATGGAAAATGAATTTGCTCTGTAAACTTTCACCCAAATCACATGATTTTCTTTTTTTTCAAATGCATTCTCTCCAAACTCTACTCATTTCAAAATGCCAAACTAGACAGGCAGATGATACTGAACTCTCAGACCCGCTTTCCTTATTTCTTCCTTTCTCTCTTTTTTTGAAAAATAAAAATAGAGACTAATTTCCAAAACATATATTCATATCTATTGATATTGATAAATTTTTATCTTATTTTTCTTCCTCTTGGTAATTTACTTTTCCCTAAATAATAGTATTTCCCTAAATAAAAGTATAATAGCTTTGGTGGTACAGTGCCTAAGCATTTGACTGCTAACCAGAATGCTGGTGGTTCAAACCCACCAGCCACTCTGCAGAAGGAAGATGGGCAATCTACTTCCATAAAGAAACCCCATTTGGAAACCCAATGGGGTCGCTATGCATCAGAATGGACTTGATGGGAGTGGGTTTTTTTTTTTTTTCTTCTCACATGATAGTCTATTTTAATGCACTGTATTGAACCAGGGAAAGAGAGGAAGATACTAAACCAAAAGTGATATAATTTTTCTAGAAAAGAGCCAGATATTTTTGTCAATTCTCCCAAGAGACTATCAGGATGAAATAATTGTACAAAATATGAGAAAATTACATATTCAAGTCAGGATATCTCTCTATATGGATAATGAAATAGAGAAACAAAACAGACTTGGACAAAGCCAAAGCATCAAGACATTTACATAACTGGGGCTAGGACAGGGGACACAGAGGCAAGCACCTCTGTGAGCTGTTTGGAGGATACAGATCATAGAAACCACGTGGAATGTCCTGTCCAGATTCCTTGTTTTACAGTTAAACAAACTATAAACCATGTTCTCATTCCCTTCCCTCCCCACTACAGTGCTCAGAGGCAAATGGAGATTTTATGCAAACCATCCTCTTTCAAGATAGTCCCTATTCAAACCAGATCACTTGATACATACATACTTGCAGAAACACAATGTAGAGAATTCTCAATATGGAGTTGAAAAATAACAGGAAAATATTTCTTACATTATCTTCTAAAAAGCTAGGAAACAAAGAAAGGAGATAGACTATTGGGTTGCATAAGAGATGGACAACCAGAGCTTGCTAGGAGAGGAATGGAAGGGGTATGAGGAATACAGATGTTCCCTTTCAACCCCCTGATGAAATTATCTGAGAAACAAAGATCTCCAAGCTCTCAAATCACCATCCATCTGAATTATACACACTATGTCAATATTAGGAGCTCTGGTGGCATAGTGCCTAAGGCATTTGACTGCTAACCAGAAGGCTGGCAGTTCAAACCCACCAGCCACTCCTCAGATGGAAGGCTGGGCAATCTACTTCCGTAGAGATACCGCCTCGGAAACCCAAGGAGGGGTCGCTATGAGTCGGATCTGACTCAACAGCAGTGCATTTTTAGTTTTTTTAGTTATCTAAATATTAAGAATCTTCCTATGCAAGAACCCACACACCAAGAGAACACAGCATTGAACAGCAAACTGCTTGTTAATGGTGAGGGGCCCCATCTGTTCCTATGCTTCCTTATATTTAGCTCCAATATAAAGAAATGAAACAAGTCTTTCCCTGTCCACTTCCCCAATGTGGTTTTTATGCTATTATTCAAGGGTCTGAAGAGGTCAACTCAAATTTAAAAAGTATTAATTTTCAAGGTTAATGCAAGATACTTACAGGAAGCTAATAAGTAGATACGCATATTATGGGGATCCAAGTGTCAGAACATGAACCTCAGTAAGACTCTGGCATATCTGAAAATCATTAAGATACTATCTTCAGTGTGGCCAGTTTTAGTAAAGACTATTGTTGAAAGAATGTAAACTTCTCTTTCTCTTTTTTTTATTTTCCCCATTCCTATCCATACAGTTGTTAGGTGCTGTCAAGTGGTCTCTGACTCATAGCAACACTATGCACAGCAGAAGGAAAAAGCACCCGGTCCTGAGCCAGCTCCATGATTCTTGCTACAATAAAAGTAAAAGAATAAAACTCTAGAGATAGTCATCAAGCTAAGGTCAAATATTTTTCCTTCCTATAGGAAAAACATGAAGTGGACCAGTGAGGAAGAGAAACATTTTATTCTCCTTCAAACAAACAAACAAACCACAAGCAAACAAAAACAACAGACTTCTCTTGCAGATCCTTTGTTTGCCTTGTCTAAGTGCCACAGTGAGGTGGGACACAATTTGCCTAAAATGAATCTCAAAGCTTAAAAAACCTGCCTTGAAACTGAAATTTAAAAAACACCTTGAAATCACAAGTAAAATGTGTCAGTAAAGGTTTCTGCTGGAGAGAATTTCCATAGAGGTTAAGTGATTCATACAAATCCCCTCCCCTTTAGTCACAGAATTAAGATGCTTCTGGGTAATTCTACTTCTAATTCTTTACAATGGCATCTATATGATGGGTGAGTGAGTCTAAAAATTGTTAATGCTTTTCCATTAAAAAACTGAAGTCAAGGTTAGAAAAGAACAGAAAGATCATCAACCACATCATTGGATATACAAATGGTGTAGGTTACACTTATCAAAGAATCAGTTCTTGTACACAGAGGTTTTT
>NW_006921669.1:974799-977906 GCF_000298275.1 Orycteropus afer afer
TCTGGACGAGGAGAGACCCATCGTTGCATCTATATGGCTGCTTGCAAGCTTTTAAGATCCCAGTCGCTCCTCACCAAAATAGGAGGTGGAACAATGTTTTATGTAGTATGTTATGCCAATTGAGCTTGATGTCTCCTACGACTATGGTCCTGAGCCCACAGGTTCAGCAACTCACTCCCTCTGGCTAGCTGCTGTGACCAAGAAGTGACTACAACCTTGTCCCTCGTCAGCTCTACTACACACCTGGGAATTATTGCAAAACATACAAATATACTTGTAGAACCATTGTCTGCCAACCCTATACATGGTCTTGGGTACACTCCCCACTGCATAGACATACCTAATAGTTTAGCCTGTCCACCTATCTATTCACCCATATACCCATGTTTGCCATCATTGACAATGCAGTACTCTATGTACAAAAGGGTTCATTTTTGTTGTCTGCACCTCCCATGTTCCTCTCTCTGTCTTTCTCTTCCTCAATGCCACCATGTTGATTTGTACATGGAGTTTTTGAGGGTAAAGAATAATCTTAACATACCATATGCTGAGTTGGTACATGAAGTAAGGGTTTCTATGGACAGAAGTAAGGACTGAATTGGGCCCATTCAGAAATGGGAGAGTTGGACGAAGTAGACTGAGGACTGAAACTGGTAGGAGTACACAGATCTAGGTTTTGTGGAAATGGAACTTACACAATCTGGGGCCTCTCTTTCAGAGAAAGAATACTTAGTTATGAATAACTATTCATTTAAAAGTGAATATTTATTAGAATAAGAAATTAAATCACACCAAACTATTAGAGCCTTAAAGATTCATATATATTTTCTTCCTAAGATATCTTCAGGGAGTTTAGTGGAAATAAGAAAAATAAATGATTTCTGATTGCAGTCTGTCCTCTCCTTTCCATCCAGAACACTCCCACCCTCAAACTCCCACTCTAGAAATTCCAAGCACTCATGCGGGCCCATACACATGGATATGTGTTTTGGCAACTACTCTCTATTTTTATTGAAAGAAAGGAAGAGAGAGAGAGAAAGAGAGACAGAGACAGAGAGATAAAGGAAGAAAGAGGGAGGGAGAGAAGGAAAGAGTGAGAGGGAGACGAAAGCTTAGCTTCACTTTAAATTCACTGTACGTGAGATTATGCATCAGATGTTCGTTAAACTCTACCAATGGAACTATCCATTACAGGAGTTGGGGCTGTGGATCATGAGCTGTGGACTTGAGCCCAAGCTCTGCTACACACTGAGACACTGAGGAAGGCATTGTCCCTCTCTGAGCTTCCATTTCCTCCATGGTTTGAACTACATGTTTGCCTGTTTCTCTTTTCATTATACTATTTTATGCTGAAGACCTCGACCTAGTCTATCTTCAGTATTGCCATCCCAGTAAATGCTATTGTTGCTGTCCAAGCCAAAGCCTCGAGTCATCCTTGACTTTATCCTGTCCCTCTTCTTCCCAAAGCTAATAAATAACTAAGTCAATCTACCTCTCCCATCTAACCTTATCCTTAGCAACCTGGTCCAGGGTACTTCATTTGTCACCTGTTAATGTTGTTAAGTGCCGTAGGGTTGGACTCGACTCATAGCAACCCCTCCTTGGGTTTCCGAGGCAGTATCACTATGAAAGTAGATTGCCCCATCTTCCTTCCCAGGAGTGGTTGGTGGATTTGAACCGCCAGCCTTCTGGTTAGCAGTTAAGTCCCTTAGGCACTATGCTACCAGAGCTCCCTTTTCTCACCTAGATGACTGCAATGCCTCTGACAGCTCTGCCAGCATCCAATCTTGCTTCCTTCAAGTCATCCTCAACATTGCTGCCACTATAATTTTTTTCAATATGGCAAACTTACCATCTTTTCCTAATCTTTAGGGCATTTCTCTCTAACCCCTCATTAAATTAAAATCAAGTTTAAATTCCATAATAAGACTTACAATGCCAAGTATGATCTAGTTCCTGCCCTCACGTTCAAACCAGTATCTTCTTCATTCTCACAACTCTTGGTGAACTTAGACATAATACTGTCAATGCTGATCCAAGCAACATCAACATCTGCTGTTTGTCTAACTGACTCTGGTTGTAGAGGTGATGGGCTTTTTCAGGCATAAACCACATGTTCCAGTTATGTGAGCAATTATTTCCAAGCACAGACAACATAATCCAGTTTGCATGAGCCTCTAGAATAGAGTGGGATCACAGAACTGTGAGCAACCACAATACGAGAGCATTGCCATTTCATCAAATTAGAATTTTAGGAATGGTATCTCAAATACATTGGATTTCCCCTAGAAGGTTTCAGCTGATTAAAGGATTAAATGCTACAGATAATTCAATACTCTGAATCTCTTTTGTGAGGGCTGAGTAGTTGTAAAACATGCCTATGATCTAATCCAAAGGTTTATTGATTTTTCTGTTCTTTCATTCAAAAGTGTTAGCTTTCATGCACAGATGTGTGAAAGACCTGAAGGTTGGCCAGGACAGTGTAGAGCTTCACTTCTGTTCTGTGAGTTTCTGCTATCCAGGAAAGGGCAGCCCTGGAAGTGTGAGTACTTCAGGGTACAGATGTAACAGAAACAGTTTTGCTCACAATCTGAAGTCATATTCTGAGTTCCAGATCATGTGGCTATATTTGATGGACCCTTAAAATCTCCTCCCCTGACAATAGGGGCAAAGCCAAAAAGAGTTATGTATGGGGGATAGGGCACAGGGCCTAAAGCCAGGAGTTGAGAGGGCTGGATTCTAGTTACAAAATAAATTTTAATTACTTTTATGTCCGTAGTCAAATCATTGAACTTCTTTCCCTTCTCTTACTTTTCCTATTAACTGGGTCTGATAAAATTAGCATCCTCTTTTTTAACTGTATTATGAAAACCAACTTCCTTTATTGAGTGTTTCTTTTTATATTTGCCACTCAGCTAAGCATTGTAAAGAAATTAATCCATACTTTATGGATTAATAAGATATTATATATATGTTGTTGTTGTTATGAGCCATTGAGTTGGACCCAATTCATAGCGACCCCTCCTTGGGTTTCTGAGGCAGTGTCACTATAGAAGTAGACTGCCCAACCTTCCTTCCACAGAGTGGCTGGTGGGTTTGAACTGCCA
>NW_006921669.1:978851-979698 GCF_000298275.1 Orycteropus afer afer
TGTTACTGGTTTTGCTTCTCTAGAGAACCCAGTCTAACACACCCTCTATCCAAATGTCTTTGTAAGCACTGAATGTTGCTGCTGCTGTTAGATGCCATCAGGCCAGCTCCCACCCATAGCAATCCTACGTACAACAGACGGAAATGCTGCCCTGTCCCGTACCACGCTCACATCACAGCTATGTTTAAGCCCACTGTTGAAGCCACTGTGCCAATCCACCTCACTGAAGGTCTTCCTCTTTTTCACTGACCTTCTACTTTATCAAACATGATGTCCTCCAAGGACTGGTCCCTCCTAGTAACATATCCAAAGTGTGTCAGAAATCTTGTCATCCTCACTTCCAAGGAGCATTTTGGTTACACTTATTTCAAGACAGATTTGTTTGTTCTTCTGGTACTTCACGGTATCCTCAATATTTTTCACCAACACCATAATTCAAAGGCATCAATTCTTCTTCAGCCTTCTTTGCTTACTGTCCAGCTTTCACATGTATATGAGGAGACTGAAAATAACATGGTTCATGGCACGTGCACCTTAGTCCTCAAAGAGACATCTTAGCTTTTCAACACTTTAAACAGGTCTTTTGCAGCAGATTTGCCAAAAGCAATACATGTGTAGGTATTTTGCTCAGTGTTACTGGGGAGGAAATAAGAGGGAACAAATACCCACCATCATTACATTACACATCATAGCCCAGAAGAGATCCGAGAGCTAATAGGTTTGAAGTGAATATATATAAATTAAGGACTAAAGTTGTTGTTGTTGTTATGTGCCGTCGAGTCAAAGCCGACTCATAGCGACCCCTCCTTGGGTTTCCGAGGCAGTATCACTACGGAAGTAGGATTGC
>NW_006921669.1:981043-983087 GCF_000298275.1 Orycteropus afer afer
AGCACATAAAAGTGAAGAATTAGCATGGAATGAATAATTTATTTAGCGCTTTACTGTTGTTTTAAACAAATCACTTCTATGAAAGCAATGTGCATTCAAGCAGTAAATCACTGTTTAGCACTCTGTCTCCAGGAAGAGATACCACTTGGCAGAATTATTGAATGGCAGTGCCTGGCAGGGAGGCGGGCACAATAAAGATAAAGGTGATGTCCTTGCATAATGGCATTTTGTTTGAATGCAGAGGAGGCTGGCTTTCAGGGAGTCAGTATGAGATGCTTTTCTTTATTTACAAGGGTGAAATGCCTACCTACTTGTGCTATTGTATCTAACTGATACTGTGGCTGACACAGAGTAACTTATATCATAAAACAAAAATCCAGACCCATTCCCATGGCCTTGATTCTAACTCATGGTGACCCTATGTGTGCGTCAGTAGAACTGGGCTCCATGGTGTTTTCAGTGGCTGGTATTTCAGAAGTCCATCTGCAGGCCTTTCTTTGAGCACCTCTGGGTAAGTCTGAGCTATCGACATTCAGTTAGGAGCTCAGAACTCATATTATTATTGTCATTACTGTGGACCAAGCTCAAGTGTAAAGGATGCACAGAGCCTAAGTGCAGAGGATAAAAATCAACAACAAACAACCTAAACCCACTGGCCTCACATCAATTCTGACTCACGGTGACCTTGTGTGTAAGTGAGTAGAACCGCTCCATAGGGTTTTCTTGGCTACAGTCTTTATGGAAGAAGATTGTCAGCACTTCCTCCCGTGATGCCCTGGGTGGGTTCAAACCTCCAACTTTGAATCTAGTAGACAAGAGCAAACCATGTGCACAAATGAAATTTTAAAAATGAATTCTACTCCACTGATAGCTGTGATAGCACTATCATCTGGGCTTTAGATAATTTAATAAACTAGGCTAAGTATCATGATACAGGTGCATATAAAATGCTATGAGGATTTGCCTCATAGGAAGACATGGGGATCTGGACAGATTTCACAGGGGTAGTATCAATGGATCCAGGCCTTGTTTTAGTCAAAAGGCCAGGAAAAGGAAAGAATATTCATGCAGAAGTAGAAAAAAGCAAATATGAAGCCTCTTCTGGTTACCTAGTGCTGCTCTGACTGGAATATACCACAAATGGGATGCCCTTAACAAACAGGAGTTTATTCTCTTCCAGTGTGGAGGCTTTAAGTCCAAGTTCAAAGTGCCAGGCTCTAGGAGCTGGATGAAAGGCCCTCACCCTTGGGCTTCAGCTCTGCCTTCAGCTCCCGGCCCACTGGAGCTAGAGGCGTTTCTTCACTCAGACAGCTGCTGGTTGCTGAGGCTGAGAAGCCCAAGGCTGACAAGTAAAAAGGCACTGTCCCGATGTTACCAAACCGCACAGCAGGCCATTAACTTAAGTCCATTTTAAGTCCCAAGGTTGGGAGAGCATGGCAGGCTGGTGAACAATGACACGGCTACTTGCAGGGTCCAAGCGTGCCATAAACTAGAGACCATTCCCCAAGGCTTCTGCTTATATACAGGAAGCAGACCACATCCCTAAGGCAGCTAGCTACTCAGCTGCTTGTGGTAGATCCCACCATGGAGTTGACTGGCAGTCTTATCATGGGGAAAATCTACTACCAGCTGCCCAGCCACTCAACCAGGCCCAGCCAAGTTGACACAAATACATAACCACCACCAAGCCAAGTAATGCCTGGGTGGAGAGTGACTATACTGATGTGGTACAAGTCAGTGAAGGTAGAGAAGGAAATGAGAGAAGGTGGCAGGAGCTGAGGATTGAGGCTGTAAGGGGGCCAGCTGGACCGCAGGATGATTTGCATGAGCCCTGCAGAAGGCAGCCCCAAACCATAACTCACTGCCATCGAGTAGATTCTGACTTACAGCGACCCCCTTCGGGTTTCCAAGGTGGTAAATCTTTACAGAAGTAGACTCCCCAGTCATCCTTCCAAGGAACGGCTGGTAGGTTTGAACCACCAGTCTTCTGGTTAGCAGTCAAATGCCTTAGGCACTGTGCTGCTACCAGAGCTCCTTATAAGAC
>NW_006921669.1:983328-993677 GCF_000298275.1 Orycteropus afer afer
ATACAATCCCAGTTTTTGCTGGGGAAGGAAACAAAGCCTTTCCCACAGGCCTAAACGATCTCAGATTGCACAAATTGTCTTTTCTTTTTAAAGAGACAATGCCACACGCATCCCCTGAGATCAGACACTGAAACCAGCAGTCTCTGCGGTCCTCCGTTCCTGCTGGCAACCCCTGACAATTCCTGTGGCTTACAGCAGATTGTCTACAGCTTGTTTTTCTGCACATGGAGGAAAAGTGAAACATTTCATGGAGGAAGAGTGAAACATTTCCTTTCTATCAACTGCATTAGAAGATTTCAGAATGACCTCATTTCTCTCTGGCAGATAATAATAACAAGATCACCCTCAAGGAGTTGAGAAAACCAGTACCTCCCAACCCTACTTTAAATGATTTAAGTGAGAATGAACTTTCAGCCTCTTTTAGATAGTTTCAACTTTGCTAAAAATTTGCTGAAAGTTGAAAACAACACTTCTGGCTACTAGAGTGAAGGTGACAGGCATTGAGAATGCCATGAAATTGACACTTCTCATCACCTTAATGGTATTTGCTGTTTTGTTTTGTTTTGTTAAATTATTTTGGTGTCAGCATTTTATCAGGCTCAGAGAAAACTCAAAATGTCATTGGCTCCTAGCCAGCCAGAAATGGTTCTCCCTCACGTAGAAATTAATCAATGAGCTACTATATACTGAATGTTTACCATGTTCAAAGCAGAGCTGGTAGACCCTGAGGGAGATCAAGATATATGTAAAATATTATTTTTGTCATCCAGGGAATTATAACCTAGATGGGATCTGCTTGTTCAGAGGCATTTAAGGTTCCCTTCTATCTATAGGATTAATTCTCTATTCTTCAACAAGATACCCAAGGCCCTTTCTATAGATCACTTACATACTATGGGGATAGTTCTACCCTGTCCTATAAGGTTGCTATGAATCAGAATCAATGCAATGGCAGTGGGTGGTGGGCGATGTGTGGTATTCTCAATTTTTAATGTCCAGTTCAAATGTCATCTCCTTCATGGGCATCCCAACCTTCCTGGGCAGGTCTTGCTTTATCCATGCTCTTTTAGTATTACTGTATGCTTCTATTTTGGTCTAATTACATCATATTTAGGAGTTCTGGTAGCATAGTGCCTAAGGCATTTGACTACTAACCAGAGGGCTAGCTGCTCAATCCCACCAGCCACTCCTCAGAAGGAAGATGGGGCAATCTACTTCTGTAGTGATACCACCTCAGAAACCAAGGAGGGGTTGCTATGAGTCAGAATCGACTTGACAGCAGTGAGTTTGAATTTTTGTTTTTCTTGGCACAGAATCTGGCAGAAAAGAATAGTCAGTATATTGTCATTGAATAATTACACAATGTGCAGACATGCATATCTAAAAACATAAGTCAATATGGGACAAATGAGATGATTTTTATGTTCAGGCTCACCGCCATCCTTGAAGTATAGTGGGCTGTCAATAACAATTAGCATAATGAGAATTATCATAGTACAAAGAATCATGGGATATAAATAATACCGTAGAATGCTTGCACATTCTTAAAAGGTCAGATTTAGGGTGAATATGGTATGTTTGGGTTCATCTGGCCAGAGATCACAATGATATTAAATACATACATACATATATATATGGCTAGAAAGACAGATAAAGATCCTATGTGGAATGTTTCAGTGCCAGGCTGAGAAGTCTACAGCAACATGTTCTTTTGATGTGGTACAGTATGGAAAACAAGTAAAGATTTTGGAGCACAGACGTAACATTCACAATACAAAGTTTAATCTGACAGCCATCTAAAGGGTGGATTAGCAGATGCTGACAAACTTTGTCTTAAAGGATAAAGCAGTAAATATTTTCTGTATGTGAGCCACAGAGTGTCTGCAGTGATAATTCAGTTCTCCCATCGCAGCACAAAAGCAGACACAGACCATAGGTGAACCAGTACTGATTGCTACATTCCAATAAAACTGTATTTGCATGAAGAGGCAACAGGCTGGATTTCGTCTGCAGGCCGCCCTTTGCCAATTCCTGGATTACATCCATAAATGGCTAAAGGCGAGGAAGGCATCTAAGAGGCTATTCACATGTACTGCCTTAAAATTTTGGAGGGTTGTACCAGGAGAAAGAGGAATGCTGTTGCCGCCATGGTTAAGCACAGGGTTGCTATCTGAAAGGAAAGGTCAGTGGTTTGAACCCACCAGTCCCTTTGTGAGAGAAAGACGTGGCAGTCTTGGAAACTCTATGAGGCAGTTCTACTCTGTCCTTTAGGGTTGCTATGAGTCAGAAGTCAGAATCAAGTTGATGGAAACAGGTATGTATGTATGTATGTATGTATTTTTTATTAATTAATTAATTAATTAATTACCAAAGGATGGGATTAGAAATAGAAAGGCAGAAACAAAAGGAAGAGAGATTCCAAGGAGGTAAAAAAGATGGATAAATGGGTACTGTGAGGAAAAACAGTAAGAAAGAATCTAAGATAACTTCTAAAGTTTTAAACAAAAGAGACAGTGAGAATGGTGCCACCTTGGCTCCCTCCTTGTTTCAATGCAACACAGGCCCTTCTTTGTTACTTGCCTGGGATAAATACCCCAGGGTACCTAGGAAGAGGACAATTTGAAAAGACACACATACAAAATCTTATCTGAGTACCTGGTCTTTAAACTTTGTCAGAGACTCAAGGCAATCAGAAAATTCTATAGAATGTCAGTGTTAGAGGGCTAAATTACAGATAATTTAGCCCAAACCTGTCATTTCTCTTATAATGTAGCAGGATAGGTTGTGTTTAAGTCAGAGATTATTAAGCAGATAAGTTGACAATCACAATAGCCCAAAATCATGTTTTGTTGGACCTTCAACTTAAAAATAAAGTGAGTTGGTTTTTAGCATTTAAAAAGCAGCACTTTAAATATCAAGCCAGAATTCTCACTTAACTTTTTTAAAAAAATTAGAGGACCTGGCAATACTGGGCTTACCCTTTTCCTATGACAAGAATCAGCATATGACCTCTCTATTCACTGGCATATGCATTCCCCCAATCACTCACTGACATTACTCATGGCCCTGGCAAGTTTTTCAATTTGCAATCCCTGATTTCAATGTCTGGGCTTTGAAGCCATATTGCATGGCTCTGCCACCTTCTGGTGCATGGTATGGAATAATATCACCTACATGGTTATGGGAACTCTGGTGGCGTAGAGCCTAAGGCATCTAACTACTAACCAGAAGGCTGGCGGTTCAAACTCACCAGCTACTCCTTGGAAGGAAGACTGGGCAATCTACTTCCATAGAGTTCCATAGAGACCATCTTGGAAACCCAAGGAGGGGTCATTATGAGTTAGATCTGAATCGACAGCAGTGAGTTTTTTGCTTTTTGGGTTTTTTTAATGTGGCTATTGTAGTGGCTAAGGCACTTGACTGCTAACCAGAAGGCTGGCGGTTCAAACCCACCAGCCACTCCTCGGAAGGAAGGTTGGGCAATCCTACTTCCGTAGTGATACTGCCTCGGAAACCCAAGGAGGGGTCGCTAAGAGTCGGGGTCGACTCGACGGCAAACAACAACAACAACATTGTAAGCGTTAACTGAAACATTACATGTAAAGCACAGGCACATGTTATATGTTATGATTATTCTCACTAGAAGATATTGAAGCCCAGAGAAGGTTAATGTATTGCCTAAGTTCACATTATCAGTATGGCGGAACTAGCACGCGAATTCTTTACTCATGCTCTCCAGTGCTATTTCCAATACTCTGAGTGTGTTTTGCCACAGATGGAGATGTTGGAAAAATCTAACAAAGGTGTGTCTTGAACCAAGGACAGAAAGGATAAAAAACAGAGAAGGGGATGGCTAGTAGGTTGAACCATTTCTACAATGTACCTGAAAGTAGCATATTGGAACAAGCATACAGGTAGTGCCTAGGTTACAAACATCTGACTTACATACAACCCATACTTACAAACTAACCCTGGAAAGCCTATTATACTAAAAGTTCAAGGTTACAATTACAATGCTTTGTATTGTAATTGTAAAATCACAAATCACAAATGGGTGTGATTTTGCAACTCACATCAGAACATTATTATGTTTATGGATTATATTTCAATTTACTTGGATACACAATCAATGCCCATACAGCAGCCAAGAAATCAATGACATATTGTATGTGCAAATCTGCTGCAAAAGACCTCTTTAAAGTATTAAAAAGCGAAGAAGTCTCCTTGAGGACTAAAGTGCACCTGACCTAAGCTATGATATTTTCTGTCTCCTCATATGCACATGAGCTTTACAATGAATAAAAAAGACTGAAGAAGACCTGATGCCTTTGAATTATGGTGTTGGCAAAGAATATGGACTATATCATGGACTAGCAGAAGAATGAACAAATCTGTCTTGGAGGAAGCCCAGCCGAATGCTCCTTAGAGGTGTGGACGGTGAGACTCTGCCTCATGTACTCTGAACATGTTATCTGGAGGCATGAGTCCTTGGAGAAGGATAACACACTTTGTAAAGTAGAAGGTCAGTGAAAGAGATGAAGACCCTCAATGAGATAGACTGACACAGTGGCTGCAACAACAGACTCAAACATAAACAATGATTGTGAAGGTGGCAGGGCTGTTATGAATCAGAACCAACTCAACAGTACCTACCAACTATTATGTTAAAGATATCTGAGTGAATCTGAAAGTGTTTCATTAATGTTTTTATGCACAGAAAAGTATAGTATATACTATATACTAAGATGAATGTCCGACTAATTTTCAGTACAAACCGTACCTTACTGTCCCAATTTATGTACAAATTCAACTTAAAAACAGATTTAGGAACAGAACACGTTGGTAATTGGGAATTACTGTATTATCATCATTATGTCGTATTATAAAGGAGCTTTGGTAGCACAGTACCTAAGACATCTGACTGCTAACTAGAATGTTGGTGGTTCAATCCTACCAGCCACTCCATGGAAGCAAGACTCGGCAATCTACTTCTGTAAAAGATTTCCCATCTCAGAAACTGAATGGGGGTCGCTATGAGTTGGAGTCGACTTCATGGCAGTGGGTTTAGTTTATCTGGCTTTGGTACTGTATTAGTATGCTTAAGATGTTTTACTGTATTTAGAAGTATTTCTTAAGTGTATTATACATATAACTTACTGCCATCACGTCGATTCAACTCATAGTGACACTTTCTTGGGTTCCCAAGGTGATATCACCCAATCTTCCTTCTGAGGAGTGGCTGGGGGTTTGAGCCGCCAGCCCTCAGGTTAGCAGTCAAATGCCTTAGGCACTACGCCACTGGAGAATCGCAAAATGTATACTATACAGTAAGGCAAAAATGTGACTAGTTTGCACTAACTAAGAACTGTATGTACCTGTTCCGGCTTACCTACAATGTCTGACTTAAAGGATAGACTTAGGGATGGATCTCTTGTAACATAAACACTGCCTTCACAAGAATTCTTGGTTTGTGACCAACATTTTTGCCAAAGCCATGAAAAAGAGCTCTAAACATTTCTTCTACCGTTTGTGAGAGTACAAACCAAGTCATATCTCAAATAAAAGTACCCAAGTTTAGGGACTAAATGTAGTTGTTGGTGTTCTTTTCCTCCTTTGCCTTTTGGCTGCATTCAGCATGGAGAACAACAATAGGTGGAAAGACCAACAGGAAAAACCCGGGAGCTCCTCTGCCCTGCTTATGAATGTTCAGCCTGCCTGTTTCAAAAGTAGATGAGAAAAAGTGCTACGTCAACCAACTTGGACTAATGAGTTCTTTCTATCTGGTGACTGTAAATCAATGACAAGCAAATCTCTAATATTTTCACCCTGGCTGAGAAGTCCCCTGCCACTCACTATCCATCACTTCTACCTGTAAGTGGCCTTGCTTGAGGTCTGTCTAAATAGCATCCAGCTCTCCGGCTATAAGCATCCCCTCTCTTCTGCAGCCTCCAAGAAAATATGCTGGTGGCAGCTGTTTGTAATAAGCTGAAGGCTTCATGAGGCCAATTGTAATGCAAAGGTCATATTTTCTAAGTTGTTTATAGATTGCAATTTGTAAGGTTATAATGTCACATGCTGTCAATAATTCAAGATGGGGAATTACAACTGTTAATAGGTCATCAATTCTTCATGCTTCTCCTTCTACACTCATTCCCCAAAGAGCTTTAATTTATTTCATTTAAGCATGATTCCTTGAACTTTGAACTAAAGGTTTCATTTGTTTACCAGGAAAGGAAAATTGGAATGGTACAATAGAAGTAATTCCTTAACAAGTTTCAAGGGATCTAAATATATCAAGGACCACAGTTCAGATAGTAGCAATTCATAAAATCTATTCTCCAGGACCTAGTGTTCCAGAAAATGTGTCTATGTCAGTATAAAAGAGACATAACCCCTACTCCTTTTCCACACCCCCCAAAATGGGAAGCAAATGTTTCTGAAAAGCACTGAATACTGGAACCTAAAGCGTTTCCATCTGTTTGCTAACACTGCATTTGCCATAACTGCTGTCCAAATGCTATCGTTGGAAGGATAAAGAAATCTGAATTCTAGTGAGGCTGTGCACACTGAACTTGTACTTGGGTCTCTTGAGGGGTTACGAACCTCTCTGAGTCTGTGATGACAGTTATGGACAGTACACATTCCACTTCCAAAGAACAGCAGCAACAAACAAAATTCTCACTGCATTACTGACCTTCTGAGGCTCATTTAATTAACTCTCAGAAAGCACCTGGGTTGTTGAGATGCAGCTGGCTCCTTCTCATCCACCCAAAGCGCTTGCAGTATAGACAGAGGAGAGTGGGGACAGCGCAGCCACTTCCCTGGGATACTCAAAATCTCAGAGGACTCTAAAGAATATCTGATGTTTCACTTTTGAGAGTCCTTTCCTTTTTGTTTTTTACTTTAGACTAGGCATATAAGGAACGGCAGGCCTCAGAAAAGTAGCCAGCACTGGCAGAACAGGGCTCCCCATCACCAAACCAGTGAGCAAACAACAGACTATTTGAACTGTTGTTTTTATACTTTCTGCCACCTACTTTTCAAATACCCTCCAAGCTCCTTGATTTTCCTGCTGTTGTTGTTATATGCCGTCAAGTCAGACCCGACTGATAGCGACCCCTCCTTGGGTTTCCAAGGCCATATCACTACGGAAGTAGATTGCCCAACCTTCCTTCGGAGGAGTGGCTGATTTACCTAGTGCCATTAAACCAAAAAATCCTGAGTCACAGAGACCTCTCCCTTGGGTTTCCGAGGTGGTATCTCCACAGAAGGAGATGGCTCAATCTTCCTTCTGAGGAGTCGCTGGTGGGTTGGAACCACCAACCTTCTGGTTAGCAGTCAAATGCCTTAGGCACTACACCAGAGCTTCCTTAGTGTCCATCAGCATTTGAAATTCTCATGAATCTCCTGTGAGAAACTTAGGACATTCTATTAGGCACCAACCACTTAGCAAGAATCCTGGGTTTCTGTCCCCAGGACTCCTACAGGCCTATTGACTTCTATTATTTGTGTGTAGTTCTAAGGCCTAGATCACTAAGAATGGGGCATCAATATCTTAGCAAAGTGTAGTGATTATTTCCATAAGGACTTAGGTACCTGGAAGTCTTCAGGTGGAATTAGGATTAGAATATAGTCTTGGATTAGATTGTGTATAAGGGTTTGAATTGGAGGCCACAAAACACTCCATTACTGAGATCTAGCTCTGGTAGCATAGTCCCTAAGGCATTTGACTGCTAACCAGAAGGCTGGCAGTTCAAACCCACCAGCTACTCCTTGGAAGGAAGGTTGGGCAATCTACTTCCATAGAGATACCACCTTGGAAATCCAAGGATGGGTTGCTATGAGTCATATACAACTCTACAGCGGTGGGGTTTTTTTGTTTGCTTGTTTGTTTGTTTTAGTCAAGGAAAGTATTACCTCTGGAGTCCACTGGGATTGAATGCCTATAATTCTCTCACTGTGCTAACTTATAAGAATAGTATTAATTTGCATGCATCTATACCTGGGCTATACATAGCTAGAGCTAAATAAATATTGATATACAGGAATTGCTAATAAAATTGTGCTTCTGCTTTCCAAGGTAAGGTTCATGCTTTTTCAACATGCTGTATATTCATTAGTCAAGACAGCTAAGCTTGAGATTTCACAGTGTCTTAGTCCACAAAGTGTGGAAATGTAAACAGAGAACTGTGCCCGGTTTCAAGGATGAGCAAACGAACTTAGATTTGAAAGGGGAAAGGAAGCCTTTCTCCTTCACCTAACTATTGCCATTTCCAGAAATCTACCTGAACTCACTGGTTGAAAACAAACAACTTTTCAAGGCATTCTCTTAGACAAGCTCTCCATTACCTCCTGTCTCTGATGGGTTTCATTTTGCCTTGAGTCCCTTAGTGGGATCAATATGACACATAAAAGATAATACAAGATGAGTAAATATGCCAGAAAAGACACAGCTCAGGCCTGCAGGCTGCAGCTTACTAGAATAGCATTGAATATTATCAGAGTTTGGATTCTAAACCTCCTTAAGGTTTATAATATGTGTTTCCCCTAGGTTAATTTCTAAAGATAGTAAATAACCAAATAAAGAGTATTTGATTAGCCCTCAGAGCTGACTACTGAGAGTTCTCTAGTATCACAGACTTTATTATATTCACGTTGTATCACAGGAGTGTAGCTTTCTGGCATGGTTACAAAGATAATAACTTTGTAAAATGAATGAAATACCAAAGATGCCAAAACAGAATATTCAAATTAGCACTGATTGTTAAATATTTATTTGGGCAACAATATATAGTTTATTATATCATTAACTCAGCATAGTTCTATACATACAGTTGCAGTTTGATATTATTTTCTAATAGACTGTATCTTATAGAGAGTGGGCAACCTGATGTATAACCAATCAGTTGTCATGGAGTCAACTCTCACTCATGATGACCCTTTGTTTGTCAAAGAATTGTGCTCCACAGGGTTTCCAATGGGTGAGTTCACAAGTAAAATTCCAGGCCTTTTTTCCAAGGCATGTCTGGGTGGACTTGAACCTGTAACCTTCAAGCATGTTAACAGTTTGCATCACCTGGGGACTCCAACTCAATATAGAGGAATCTGAAAATGAGAGTCACTGGTTCTTCTGTTTCCATAAGACCATGGGCACTCCTCCCACCCAACACACACACACACACACACACACACACACACACACAGAACATTGCCTTTTTCCTGTGATGTAACAATTGCATGCATTTGCCATCCAAGTAAGAAGTGCTTCCCACTTGCCAATGATTTATTGGCTTCTTTGTCACTGAGTTGCCTTAAGCAACACTGCCCAGCATCTATGAAACCAAACTGCATCATATTACTAGCCACTTTTATGAATAATAGCCTCTGATAAACATTTATTTAAGTTCATACAATGCATTGCCACCTCTTGAGTCTGGTGTTACCACAAAACACTGAATTAAAGAACTCAACACAAAACAGCAGCAATAGCAAAAGAGAAGCCCACAGCACCTTAACAATCGCAACTCTGAGGGATTTTCTAGTGGGAGGAGGAAATGGTCTAATTCTATCATCTCTGAGATGTGTAAGGCCTTGATAGCAACCTAGAAAGGGTCACACTGAATTAGGTGTTCATAAGTAGGATGATAATCAATGAGAAATCTGGTGAAGTTTTAAAAAGGGACAGTTATTAAGGAATTGCAAATGCAGGAGCTAATGGCTTTTACCCAACTCCTTCGAATCAGCAATGTGTCTTATGTGCCAAAGTCACTGGAACATAGCGAGGGCCCACCATATTGAAACAGGCTAATATCTTTTTATCACTTATAAAGGAGACCATGAAGACAAGGAAGCCCCACTGAAACATTATTCCAAAAATCAAAAGAAAACTCCAAGATGGGAGAATGATGATTTGTAGGTGATGATATTTAGTTTGATTCTTAGAAATGAATTTAAAAATATTTTTGGAGATACAGGTTACTTAGAACCAAAACAATGCCACAGGATTTCACCAATTAGCTTTAGCCAAAACTAAACCAACTTAATTTCTCGGACAGGGAATGGTGATCATTAGACTAATAATAAGAGTTATCATTCTCACCACCATTCTCACTGCAATATTGAAAACATGGCAGTGAATTTTATCTTTATAGGCATGTATCTATGAATATATTTCACAGTGCTTTCAATCCAGAAACTTTATTGATACATGAATGTGATGAAAACATTAGTAAACATGAACTAACTTTCCTTTAAGTTGATTCAAAACATGTACAAGCAAGTATGTATTTTTAGAGTCCTGTGTTCTCCATGCACACAGCAGAATTGTCCAAGGCAGTACGTCACTTGAT
>NW_006921669.1:994946-996610 GCF_000298275.1 Orycteropus afer afer
TTTACAAAGTAGATTCATTTTACATTCAACCATTCATACACATTTTGTTTTTTTGGAACTGGTTACATCCCCCTCACTGTAACAGCTCTCTTCCCACTTCATCTCTGTGGTTACCCTTTTCCTGTGTCCTTCTTGCCTATGCATTCCTTCCTCCCTGCTTTCATCCTTGTAAAAATGTTGTCTCTTCTTACCTCCCATGGTTGATTGTTCTAAGGTGTGCATCTCCCTGGCATAGGTGTTCAGCTCATAGGCCTGTCTATTGTTTGGTTGAAATTTAAGCCATAGCATTGAGTTCGATTCCAGGCCCGAAGGGTAACTTGGGGCCATAGTCTCAGGGGTTTCACCAGTCTCTATAAGACTAGCAAACCTGGTCTTTTTTATGATTTTGAGCTTTGTTGCACATTTTCCTCCCACTCTATTGAAGGTCTCCAATTTGGATCCCTTTCTGAGTGGTTGGCATTAGTAGCCGGGCATCATCTAGTTCTTCTGGTCTCAGGGTCATAAAGGCTGAGGTTCTCATGGCCCATTAGTTCTTTGGACTGTTTCCATGCATCTTTGATTTTCTTCACTCTTCTTTGCTCTGGATGAAGAGAGACCAATAGATGCCTTTTAGATGGTTGCTCACATGCTTTGAAGACCCCAGTCAGTACTCACCAAAGTAAGATGTAGAACAATATTTTTTAATACAATTGAGTTTGATGTCCCCCAGGACCATAGTCCCTAGTCTTTAGGCCCTTTCATCTTCTTTTGATGCTGCCTGTCTCAATCACTCTTTTGCCTACAGACTCCTTCAATATTGCAACTCAAGGCTTGAATTTTTACTCAGTTCTTTCAGTTTAAGAAATGCCAAATGTGTTCTTTCCTTTTGATTTTCTAACTCCAAATCTTTGTACATTTCATTATAATAGTTTTCCTTCTCAAGCTACCCTTTTAAATCTGCTCAGCTCTATTTCTTCATCCTTCCATTTGCTTTAGCTACTCTCCATTCAACGGCAAGTTTAGGATCTCTTCTGACATCCATTTTGGTCTTTTGCATCTATCGTTCTTATCTTTTTATCTTTTTAATGACATTTTGCTTCTGGTACACAGACATTATTCCTAAGATATGTTCCTTCTGTGGTTTTAATGGAAGGCTCAAAGTGTTTACTATGCCCTTCTTAGTTGGTAGAATTCGAAATCCAAACTCTGTGTCCTCTCCACAAGCACCAGCTAAAATCTCTGCTCAGCCTTTTCTCAGGGGAAAAGCTATATAAACATAGATGTCAGTCAGGGTGGTTCCTTCCCTTCTTGGGTTAAATCCCCTCTTGTGTGTGTGTGTGTGTGTGTGTGTGTGCGTGTTTTCCCCCTCTGAGTTTATAATCATTATCTGGAGAAGGGCTTGTCCAATACAAACTACTACTCCATCACCCTATGGCTCCTCCTGAAATGAAACCCAGTCTTACAAAGGTTGTATGCTATTTTCACCAATCTTTGGAAAATTATTATCAGTACTATTATATTACAAAGTCACTTCCTCATGTAAGCTCTAGAAAGCTTTCTTTTTTTCCCCCTCCTGATTTTGTTCAAGGTGAATTTTTTCAGGGCCTAGGCTTCCACAAAAAGTGATAAAGCAGAAATATACTGATACTGTTAGAGTAAAGACCATTTCATCAGATGCATCCTCC
>NW_006921669.1:997817-999810 GCF_000298275.1 Orycteropus afer afer
TTACAGCTCCCTGTCTCCTGAGACAAAAAAAAATTCAGCCCAGGGATATCAGGTCCAAAGGGTGTACTCCACTCCTGGCTCTTCTTTCTTGATGGTAGTGAGATCCCCTTTTCCACCTCTAGAATGGCTTATTTTATCCTACTAGGAGGGCAAAATTAAACAATCCCCAAATTAGGGTTCCATATGCCTCATGGTCCCACCAACACAAAGGCGCCAGGTACCTTATTTACATCGTTATCAAGCTACCCAGTCCCTTTGGTGGGCCACAAACACCTCACATCTGCATAGTCCCAACCAGTCACCTGGTGGGAGAAGAGCAAGGCTAGAAGGATCATATTAAGTAATTCACTGTATTGCACCAGGAAAATCTGTCTACTTCTGGAGAGAGATCTATTTCTAGAGGGATACTGGATTGAAGAGTAGGTAGATAATCATTTTATTTTATTTTTATAATCATCTGCAAGAGGATAGGCTTTTAGGGGTAAAGTAGGACAACTCCTAGGAAGCATTTGACTTCATTTCCAGAATTATACACTCACATGATGCCTGAGTATCAGTAGAGGAGGAAAAATGCATTAATATTCAACACTCATAAAGCACTATAAATGCTTGCAATGCTCTACAATAAATAAAATCAGGTCCCAAAATGTGCTTTTTTAACACAATTGTCACATAGAAATATCTTTAGAATTTGTAATAACCTCCCAGGGGAAATAGCCAGAGTCCTATCATTTTAAACTACAGCACACTGAGCAAAGTGGTAGAGAATGTTCTATAAAATACAATCTTGTACTCATGAGACAAGGATCAAATGTCCCTAGGAGGGGTTTTTTCCCTCTAATTTAAATGATGTTAGAACATTGCAGGCACCTTCCCTTAAACTCCCCTTCAGGCCGTCTATCTCCCTTGGCAGTACCCTCATTCTGTCAAGTTCACTAAGAGTAAGCAGTAACCTTGATGCACAGGGAATTAACCCTCTCTCACTCCTTCCCTCTACCACTCATCTTCAAACATTGCCTATTCCTTGTTTCTATTCATCAGGAGCATTTCTGATTCTTTAAGGCTCACCTCTAATTCCCTTATTAGAGCCTATTCCCATTAGCCTCATCATCATTCTCTCCTGCTTATGATCCAGGACTTGCAGTTCCAGGAGCCACTGGTACTGGGTATGTATGTTTTCATTTGTAAAATCCATTAAAAAACAAGACTTCCCTTTATGTATCCCTATTTTCTTAATTCAGCCTCATTCATGTTGCTGTTAATATCAAAGATCATTTATTGAACAGGTGCAAAAAGGATCACCTTGTAATCATTTCTCTATGCAATGAGGATACCTCTGAAAGAGTATTTGGCTTCCTTCTGTAGATCACCTGTTCAAGTGCAAGTAGCTTTTTAGATACCTTGAATCCTATAGCATCTTATCCAGTGTCCTGAGTGATGTAAACTTTCACGCTACTCTGAAAACTTAAATCCTTCTCACCAACTATTGCGTGTTTCAAACTGCTTTTACTTGAGGACTGAATGCTGCTACAGATGCCATGATATATGATGATGGAAATCACAAGGACAAAAGAGAACCAAAGTTCTCTCCAGTTCCAAAGTTCTATACAGTGAAGAAAAGTATATTTACGAAGGATGAAGAGACTATAAGCCTTCATCTGCCGCTTTCCTACAATTTTACACGCATATCTGCAGTTAATGCAATATGTCTACTTTTGAAAAGTTGTGAGTAAATTAATTTCTAAAATTAAATAAACAAAGGCAACCAATTAAAATATAAAATAATTGCAGTTCTATTAAAAGGGTGTATAATTTAAAGTGATTTGTCAGCACATTTTCTAGTTGAGGCAATTACACTTTTGCAAAATGAATAATGACCTTTACAATTACGCTTTTTATAGTTATAATCATAAAACAGATTTGCTTGAAGCAGTCTCATCCATAGCCATTGATTACTGGAGCTGAGTTCTTCTGCATCATGTCAAAAAGAAAC
>NW_006921669.1:1007500-1008613 GCF_000298275.1 Orycteropus afer afer
TCTATTTTTTTTCTGCTGGGTCTTAGAGTGGATTCCCTTAGATGAAGCTAACACCAGGTTATCCTATAAATTTGGAAGTGGTAGGGAAATAAAGACAGGGAAGACATGGAATTTCATGCTCCTTTTCATTAGGTTAAAACCAAAAAACCAAACTCACTGCCACTGAATTGGATCCAACTCATAACAACCCCTCCTTGGGTTTCTGAGGCAGTATCACTATGCAAGTAGATTGCCCAATCGTCCTTCCCAGGAGTGGCCGGTGGGTTTGAACCACCAGCCTTCTGGTTAGTGGTCAAATGCCTTAGGCACAACACCACCACAAGTTACCTGAAGTGCTGTTTTTCTGAAATAAAAGATTGAGCTTTACCTCTTAAATTAGGACTACAAGGGAAGTTGAGCCATAGCATCCTACAAAGTATGTCAGTAGCCATAGAAGAAGTAGTTGTTCTGCAAGCAATAGTAGTAACAATAGTAGCAGCAATGAGAATAGAGTGTTAAAAAATAATGTCCTCCAGAAGTAAAAGCAAGATACTCATACAGATATATAATGATAGCATGCTAAAGATTTTACTTTACTCATAATGAGGAAACCAAGCAGCAGTTGTAACCACTTAATAGAGGAGTCAAAAAAAAGCATAGATTTACATAGATTAAAGGATTGTTGAAATAATGTACAAATGGAGGTAGAACTAGCTTTTTAGGGTGGGGAGAGGTAATTAAACTTCTATAGGTCAATGCAGAATTTGTCCATAGGCAGGGATTATTGTGAGTTGTTATGATTTACCTTTGAAGAACTGTAAAATTGCTGTCATGAGAATCAGAATCAGGTAACTACCAGAAGAGTGTACTACATACAATACAGTTTTCCACCAAGGCACATTTTCTTTTTTTTTCCTCACAACTGTGAATTATTTGAGTTCAAGGTGGAAACTGAAGATTCTTGGCAATCAGAATTCCACCTTAAAGTCACATGCGTAGCATCTCTCAGATACTATCCAAACCTCCATCTGCCTTTCTTTGTACCAAAAGTCAGAAACATACTGTTTTCAGAACTGCAGGTTCCCCATTTGCAAAGGTGGAACCCCAGTGATGTCACAGCAGAGGCAACATGGC
>NW_006921669.1:1009213-1009820 GCF_000298275.1 Orycteropus afer afer
CCTGTAAACATAAATCAAAGCCCCAAGAAACGAAGCCAGTTGCCGTGGTTTCCAGAGGGCTGCAGAGGAGAACTAAGCTCCAAAAGGTTTTCAAGGTTGTGACCTTCAGAAGGAGACCATCAGGCCTGTCTCCAAAGTGCCTCTGGGTTGGTTCAAGGTAACACCTGTTACTTTAGTAGTTGAGTATTGAACAGTTTCTGCCATCCAGGGACTCCTACGATAAAGCTCTTGCCATGCTAATTAGTCTTCTGATACTCTTTCTCCCAGTAGTTTTAAATCCCCTCAGTGCAAGAATCATGCATTCTTTATCTTCAGCAATAGTTTTCTGTGAGTTAAGCCTTCACCTTTGCTCTCAGTCTTGGTTCTGAACAGCTCCTTGTTTCCATCCGCACTTCCCTGTCCTGCTCTGAGCTGCTATAGCTTCCGAATGTTGTTGTTGTTGTTGTTATGTGCCGTCGAATCAGCCCTGACTCACAGCGACCCCTCCTTGGGTTTCCGAGGCAGTATCACTACAGAAGTAGGAGATTGCCCAACCTTCCTTCCGAGGAGTGGCTGGTGGGTTTGAACAGCCAGCCTTCTGGTTAGCAGTCAAGTGCCTTAGGCACTA
>NW_006921669.1:1010757-1021924 GCF_000298275.1 Orycteropus afer afer
TGAGTTCTTCTGTATCTTTGTTGAGTTTTTTTCCTAGTTGTTCTGTTTCTCCTTGAAAGTGGTGTGTAAAAGTCTCCTATCACTATTGTAGAGATGTCTATTTTTCCTTTTAATTCAGTTAATATTTGCTGTATGTATTTTGGAGCTCTTTCATTGGGTGCATATTTATTATGGTAATGTCTTCTTGGTCACTTGATCCTTTTAGCATCATATAGTGTCCTTCTTTGTCCCTTATGTTTTTGACCTCAAAGTCTATTTTATCAGATATTAATATTGCCACTCCTGTTCTTTTTTGGTTGCCATCAGCTTGATATATTTTCTTTCCACTCCTTAATTTTTAAATTGTTTTTATCTTTGTGTCTAAGGTAGGTCTCTTGCAGGCAGCATATCAATGGATCTTCTTTTCTTACCCAATTTGCCACTCTCTTTCTCTTGACTGGTGCATTTACTCCATTCACAGTGAATGTAATTAGTGGTAGGTGTGAATTTATTGCTATCATTTTATTGTGTTTTTTGCTGTGTTGTTGGTGATTTCCTTATTCCAAATATTTTTCTGTATTGAGTTCATTTTGTTATCAAGTGTTTCTTCTCTTTTTTTTCATTATTGTTCATTTTCTGCTTACTAAGCCCATGTGTTTTTCTTCTTCCTGAGTTTGCTTAAGAGGATTGTTAATTTTCTTTGTGGTTACCCTAAAGTAAATTCTTATCTCCCTATGTTTGAAACAGTCAGTTCTATAAAGACATTTTCCTGTCTTCCTCTTCATTTGAAAGCTTTGTAATTACGACTTTGATTTCATCTCTGCTTTGTTGCTGGTGTCATCTGCAGATTGCCTCCCTCATTTTTTTGTTTACATTATTTTATGATCTTATTTTGAGCATCTATTTCTGGTTTAGTTTCTAAGTAGTGGTATCAAGTGTCTTGATTTTAATTTGTTGTTCTGTCTTATGAGTTCTCTATTGGAAAGTCTCTTTTAACATTTCTTGTAGGACTACTCTCATTTTCACAAATTCCCTTAATTTCCATTTGTCTAAGAATGTCTTGATTTCACACTCATTATTTGAGGAACAATTTGACTGGATACATAATTCTTCATTGGCAGTTCCTTTTCTTCAAGGTTTTATATACGCCATCCCATTGCCTTCTTGCCTACACAGTTTCTGCTGAGAAATCAGAGCTTAGTCTTATTGGTTGTCCACTGTAGGGGACATTTTGTTTTTTCCAAGCTGCTCCCAAGATTCTCTCTTTGTCTTTGGTTTTGGAGAGTTTGATTATGATATGTCTTGGTGACTTTCTCTTGAGATCTATCCTGTATGGGGTCCATTGAGCTTCTTGGATGGATAAATTTTCTTCCTTCATGATATGGAGGAAATTTTCTGTTAACAAGTCTTCCACAATTTTTTCAGTGTGTGTGTGTGTGTGTGTTTTCGTGTTTTTTTTTTTTTTTTTTTTTTTCCTCTTGCTCTGGTTCCAATCAGGCAAATGTTGTTTCTTTTCATATCATCCCATATAACTCTTAAGTTCTCTTTATTTCTCTTACATCTTTGTTCTGATTTTCCTCATACAGACTGGTGTCCAGGGATTTTTTTCTAGTTGGGAAATGCATTCTTCAGCCAGAAGTTCTAGTCTACTCTTTTGTCCTTCCACTGTGTTATCTATCTCTGTAATTTTAGCATTCATCTTCTGGATTTCTGCGTTTTTTGTTTGTTTGTTTGTTTGTTTGTTTAATAATGAGTTCTATTTATCAGTGTATTTATCTGCTATTTTGTTCTTGAATGATTTTCCTGAAATCTTCCAGGATACTGTCTGTCTTCTCATTGTTTCTGTTTATTGTTTTCTTGTGCTCTGAATTCTTTTTCAGCTAGTTCTATTGCTTGTTCTTCTTCCATGATAGATAATTCTTTAGCCTGAGCTTTTATTTCTATTGTCTTGTCTTTTGTTTAATTTGAGGCTGTCTGTTGTTTTCTAGACATTTTGATGTTATTGTCTTTGTTAGTTATGTATTGATTCATTTTACCCTGATTTTATGTTTTACTGTATCTGAAAGTGTGGAGCAGGCGTTCTTCTTTCGCTTTCCAGCTCTGTGTTGGTGGAATCACTGGTGAGGATGTAGGTGCAGGACTCTGTTGTGAAGAGGATGTGGAGCTGGGATGAGCAAGTGTTGTCCATCATCTGTCACTGATCCTCTGGTACAAGAGCTATTTGTGTTATCTGTCTATTGGGTGAGGTGTTCAGTGTAGTAGCTCCAGTTGCCTCATGGAAGTTTAATGTGTTCTTCCTATTGAATGAAGGAGGGGAGAAAAAGAAGAACGAAAAAAAAAGGGGGGGGGGGGGGAAGCACCAGAAGCGAGCACTAGGATAGAAAGGTAGAAAGAGTTCTCTGTGTTTGGGGCAAGATAATTCAGTCAGTGATACAGGCATTGGCAGGCTAGTATGGGTCCTTTTGAGATGTCTACTAAATGATGACTTCCTGCTATCAATCAAAGACCCATGGTTTGCAACCAACCGACACCCTAATGGACAAAGGGCCACCACTTTCTGCTTGGATCAAGAAGGCACAAAATCCTGGTACCCAGGTCCACTCTGTCAAAAGGAGTTTTCAAGGAGTTGAACCTGGGCCCGCTGCTGTGCACCTGCTCTGGGGCTCTGCCTACTCAGGGGGAGTTTCTCCCTTTTCCCCACTCCATTCTGGATGCCACAGTACCCCAAGCAAAGGGAGATCTTGATCCATATCCCAGTAAGATTATCTTACTTACTCAGAACCTGAGTTTGACTCGAAAAACTCCCAGTGTGGCTATTCTGAGTCCCCAATGCCTGTGGATTACACGATTTTTTTTTCTTCCCTCCCTCTTGACCTCTTTTGTATTTCTAATAACTCCCTTCCATCTCCATCTCTGCCTGCTGGATGGGTTCATTTATTTTTCCCAATTGTTTAATCTGCTCTCTTTCTTCCCCTTCACTGAATCTAATACTTGATCTTTTCCTCAGTTTCTCATAACTCCAGAATCATTATTTGTATCTGTTTTCCCTAGTTACTCAGTTTCTCAGTTAGAAGAAGGATCAAATGTGCAAGTTATTGATATGATGGCATCTTTCTACTCTGAAATATGTGGTATTTGACTAAAGGCCTTCCCTAAATGTTTACATATACACTATGGTGAGATGGTTTGGGCATTTTTGCAGAGAACACCTATATGTTAATTCAAATTTATGCATCTGCTTGGTGAGCCACCTTCCTCCACTGCTCTAAACAATACTCCTCCATTCCATTTTCAAAGCCCCTTACCCAGACACCACTTCCCCTGTTCATAGCTCCATGGATTGAGGGAGGGAAGATAGGGAAAGGACTCTGCATTAGAGAATATTTACTCTGATTACCTCTCAGCGATTCAGCAGATACTTTCATAGTCTACTTTCAATTAAAGAGAAGCCATTTCATTAATGGCTTCAACAGAGGAACAGACTCACAAACAGAAGTAAGAATGGAAGTCTAATGTACAAAGTATCCTTGTGAAATGCAAGTTAAACCACTCCATCTCCCGATACTGATTTATCATGGGCTGACCTGCTGGCTGCATGTCCAAATGTCCACTTTCCCTGACAGTCGGCCTCATAGCTTTGAGGTAAGGCTGGTTTTTGTAACTCAGAGTTAACATTAGCTCATTAGAAGCCTCATGCATATTAATTTCTCTGCCTCTGGGTGGAGTTTGGCTGTCATTTTCTGATCACGTACATACACGTAATGTAATCAGTAGAAATTGTGCCTGCATAGCATGTTTAAGAAAGTTGGTGATGTCACTGTATGAATTCTTCTGTGTAAATACCCCATAACGACACCCTGCCCCTTGAACACTCTTAGAGGCACTAACTCTGGCTGTTCCTTTCCTCATATGATGAAATAAAGCTGCCTTTCTAATCTTCCACCTTAGTCTCTTGTTCATTGACTATAACGAATCATGCCAAGCAGAACCCGGAATTCACCCAGTGACGATTCTGGCAATCTAGCCAGGAGTCATTGGTTTGGTTCCAGGGGTAAAATGGACAAAGGACCTTTCCTGATGTCTGATGCCACCAGAAGATTTCTCCCAGAGACCTCAGAGTGGTCCTGGAGGCCAAGCCACCTTGGACCTAATGGTGACTCAAGTGGGAGATGTCAAACATGCTTAAGGTGTTCCCTGGGAAGAAGGATTGCACATTCTCAGTGAGTAACAATTTAAATCCTATGTAACGCCTTAAAAACAAAATTCCAAGAAATGGAAACAATTGGCCAATAAGGACATAAAAAGTATTAGATGTTTGTTACTTGGTTGTCTCATTGCTAGCATATGGTAACATGAGTAACACAAAGAGGATTCTGGTTTGCACCCCTTGGGGCGTACCCTTAAGAAACGGTCTTATTTTGGGTCAGACTCTATGAAGCAAAAGAAAATGATTTTCTTTTGTAACACTGTCTGGCCCCAATGTCAGCTGGAGATGGTGAAAAATGGCCTCCAAATGGGTATTTAAATTATAATACAATCTTACAGCTTGATCTTTTCTGTATATATGAAACGAAATAGGATAAAAAGATATATGTTGAAGTTTTTATGGTGTTGTATCAGAATGAGAACGTGCAAAAACAATGTAAAATCTTGGTACAGATAGACTGACAAAGCAAAGCCATCAGTCCTGCCCTAAGACCTGGAGGATGACCTCCTGGGTCAGACACCTTCACAAGGTATCTGCTCCAGCTGCGGCCCATCTTTAGGTGGTGACGCCACATCCACTCACATTATATATCCCATTTCCAGGCCCTTCAGCTCTGCCAGTGGGTTCATCAACACATGTGTGGAGTGGATCAGCTTTCAGACACCCTAACCCAGCGAATAGTGAAAATATCAAGGAGAAAGAGGTTCTCAGGGGAGTCATGGTCCTGCAAATTATTACCTGTAAAGAAAACTTGGTGGCATGTCCCCCTTGTGCCAGACCCCCACAGGGGATGCAGGAATGGTCTGCGTCGATCAACCAGTGATCTCTATAATTGGGGAGAATAACCACCCTTTGTTGTTGTTGTTGTTATGTGCCGTCGAGTCAGACCTGACTCATAGCGACCCCTCCTGGGGTTTCCAAGGCAGTATCACTACGGAAGTACATTGCCCCATCTTCCTTCTGAGAATAACCACTCTGGTTATAGGGAAAACTCAAAGAGAATACAAGATCTGTTTGCCTCCATTTTCTGCATGCATGCCTCTGCCTGGGTAGTGACTCCTCACTCCTAAGGAATGCTATAGGTTTGAAAAGGCCAGAGCAAAGGGAGACAGGAAGTATGAGCTGCAGGAGGCTAACTTAAAAAGAACAGATACTTTTCCCGCCAATTATCCAGACTAGGACCCAAACACAGGTGCAGAACAAATGTGTCTCACATACCATCACTGTTGTCAAGTTGGATCCAACTCAAAGCGACCCCTCCTTAGGTTTCCAAGGCAATATCACTACAGAAATAGATTGCCCAATCTTCCTTCCAAGGAGCAGCTGGTGGTTTTGAACCGCCAGTCTCCAGTTAGCAGTCAGATGCCTTAGGCTCTGTGCTACCAGAGCTCCTTCACATACCATAAAGAGTGCCTTTTAGAAGAACTGAGAAAAGGAGTGCCTAAGCAAAAGAATTTGAGTAAAGTGTCTGAAATTAATCAGGAGCCCAATTGAGACTTAAAAAGATTTTATCATGCTTTCAGGCAGTTTGTGGACCTTGATTCTGAGAGTCATCAGAATGCTTGCACAGTCAACATTATTTTTATAGGGCAAAGTGCCTCTGATATTACAAAAAGTTGAAGGATGGTATGTATGGAGTTAGGAATTTCCAGAGTAGTAGAATTGGCTTACCAAGTCTGCTTTAACCGAGATACGGAGCAAGAACAAAAGAAAGTCGCCAAAAGGAGATGCCAGGCAGATTTTTTGAAGGCTGCCTTGCAGGTTAGTGGCCAATCTCAAGGAAGACAAAGAAAAAGGAGAGAGGCTGAAACTGCAGGCGCCAGAAAAGCCATGTGCCCCCTTAGAGAGGAATCAGTGTTCCTGGTGCAGACAGAAAGGATATTGTATGCTAGCATGCTGGAAATTTCAGGTGAGAAAGAGGGAGAGAAGGGAGAGGCAACCCAGTGAGTTGTGCCCTTGGGGAAGACTGGGAATGAAGGGGACTGGAGGCTAACCCTCCACTGCAGCCTCTGGTTATAATGAAGATAGAAGGAAAGTCTGTGAAGTTTCTAATGGACATAGGGCAATTCACTTGGTAATAAGTAGCAAAGCAGTCCCTGTGCCAGGAAGAACTGGCCCAATGGTAGGGCTATCAGGAAATGAAGGTCACCTGCCTTTTCTGCAACTCCTAACCTGCTCCTTGCAAGGATGGACACTGATTCATTTCTTCCTGCACACCCCAGCCTCGTATCACTGTTAGGCTGAGTTCTACTTTGTAAACTACAAGCTCAGACAGCTTTTGAGAATGGACAAACACACATTCACATGCCAACTGATTTGGACTGGAGGCTACAAATGGCCTTCTTGAATCAGACTCAACCACCAGCCAATTATTCAGAGGGAATCCTTTATCAAGGGTTCATGGACCCAAAAATCCTAGAGGCAGTGGTTCCTTGAGTCTGAGTAGACAAGACACTCAGTCATAATCAGCCTCTTACCTCGCATCACCCTGCCTTGGTTAAAGCCGTACCCCACCAGATTTGAAGCTTGCTGAGCCATTGCAGACATTATCAACAAATACATGAAACAGGGACTCACTCAGCCCTGCCAGTCATTTAACACCCCCATTATTCCAATTAAGAAAAAGAATGGAAGGTACCACTTTGTGCCAGACTAGAGCACATTCAAACAAGTGACTGTAACAGCACACATGGTGGTCCCAAGCCCCTACACTCTGCTCTCTATGCTTCCACCACCTTCACCTGGTTAATGGTGTTGGACTTGAAGAACATGTTCTTCTGCATTCCAGTAGATAAGAGCCAAGGAATTTTTGTCTTTGAATGGGAGGACCCACTCTTGAGATTCAAACAACAATTCTGCTGGGCTGTTTTGCCTCAAAAGTTCAAGAATTCTCCTAGGTTATTTGGCTCAACCTTGGCACAAGATTGCATTGGCTGACCCTCACCAACAGGATTTTGTTGCAGTATGTACATGATCTCCTCATAGCTAGCAAAGATGAATTTGCTGACAGAACTTCATCAAAGTCCTTAACTTTCTGGGCAATGTTGGATACCATGTGTCAAAAGAAAAGGTTCAGACTAACCTACCAGAAGTTATCTCTTTGAGGCTTAAGATCAGAGCCAATGAACGTGAGTTGCTTCCAGCAAGAAAAGATGCTATTTCCTGGCTAGCCCCCTAGCCCCCACCTCAAATAGACAGCTAAAAGTTTTTTTAAGAAATGGCAGGATCCATCCAGATCTGCAGCACTGGACTTTGCAAAACCTCTCTCCCAAGCCCTAGAAGGAAAGGAAACTGAACCCTGAATTGGACTGCTAAATAGGAGTGAGCCTTTAAGACTTTAAAGGTTAAACTCATGGAGGCTCCTGTGCTCAGACTGCCAGACTGAGCTGCCCTTTCAAACTCTTCCTTCATGAATCAGCAGGACTTACAGTGGGAATTCTCATTCAGACTCCGGGAAGCTCAAACCAACCTATGCTTTACTTCTAAAAGAAGCCAGATGAAGTGACCAATGGCTGGCCTGCCTGACTACAAGTGGTTGCAGCTGCTATGCTGGTCATCAAGAAAGCTGAAACACTGCCGCTTGGGCATCCCCTAGAAGTCACCATGCCACAGCTGGTCTTCATCATCCTTGAATGTGACCATGGGTCACATTGGATTTCTCCAGGGTGAATGACAAAGTGCCAAGTAGTTCTCCTGGACAACCTAGCAGTTACCCTTCAAGAAGCAGCCTGTCTCAATCCAGCTATACTCCTGCCTTCCTTCTCACAATAGGAGGGGACTTAAGACTGTTTAAAAGTTATAGACTTGGTCAATACCAGTAGAGCAGATCTAATTCACAAACCTTTAAAGAATTCAGATTGGGAATGATATACTGATGGAAGCAGCTTTGTTGAAAGTGGGGAATGAAAGGCTGGCTATGAAATAGTTAACACTGGATGAAACTGTGGAATCAGTAGCTCTTCCCCCTGGGACTTCAGCACAGAAAGCCAAGCTCATTGCCATACTGCAGACACTGTACCTCTCCCAAGGAAAAAGAGCCACGATATTTATAGACTCTAAGTATACTCTTGGGGTGCTCCATGCCCATTGGATAATTTGGAAAGAAAGACTTCTTACTGTTGCAGGAAAAGACATCACTCACTCACATGAAATCCTGAAAATTCCTTTAGGCCCCCTTCTCCCAACACAAGTCACCATAGTGCACTGTGGAAGACATCAAAAGGACATATTGCTTTGGTAAAATATAATCAAAGAGCAGATGCTTCAGCCAAAGAGATTGCCCATATGCAGCACTCAGCAATCATCACATCCTTAATCCCTCAGCTGCAAATGACCCTGCTGATCTAAAGCCATGTAACTCCCAGCAAGATAAGGCCTTGGTGCCGAACTGCAGAGCAATGGAAGAGAAAAACGGAAAGCTTTTCACAGAACATGGAAAAATCTTCATCCGCTTTCAACTCATGCATCCCATACTTCGGAAAGCACACCAAACAACTTATTTTTGTAGGGACATACTTTATGATTGGGTCAAAAGACACCTGGTGGGTTAGACGGTTCAGTCTACCACTGATGTTATATTAAGAGCTTGTCCCTGCAAGGCTAAAAAAAATCCTAAAAACACCATCAGGGTGCCCCCAGTACACAAAGATGGGAAGCCATGCCTGAGGAAGAGTGACAAATTGATTTTACTGAAATGCTCAGGGCTCCTAGGAACTGTAAGTACTACTAATGTATATAGATACTTTTACTGATTGGATAGAAGCCTTTCCTTGCCAATTAGAAAAACCCACATAAATATGAAAACACCTTCTTAATGATATAATTCCTAGGTATGAACTTCCTGCTTCCATGGGAAGTGATAACATTTTATTGCCCAAATAATCCAGACCCTGGCAGAAGCCTCAAACATCAACTGAATTTGTATCCAGCACGGAGACCACAATCTATTGGGAAGGTAGAAAAGTCTAACCAAACTTTGAAAAGAACAGCTAAGTTCTGTCAGGAAACAAAGCTGGTAAGGATGAGAGTGCTGTTCATGGTCCTTTTGAGAACCAAAGCTGTCCCTTGAGGCAAACTAAAACTTAGCCCTTTTGAGCTGTTGCATGGGTGCCTCCTTGTCCAATCCCAATATAGAACTAGATATTGGTTCTGCTGATTCAGTGACGGGGATACCCAGGTTATAAAATATTTGTAGTCTCTCTCAGTGATTGTCTTTTTCTCACAGACACATGCTTCACCACCATCCACCTGAGCTACTCTACCCCTTTCAGCCTAGTGACTGGGTTCCTTTGAAAGCTTGGAAAACTGAGACCCTTCAGGAAAAGTGGACTGGGATATTCTAGGTACTTCTTGCCACTCCCACTGTGGTAAAGCTCAACAGTCTCAAAGCATGGATTCACCATATCAGAATGAAGGAAACCATCCCTCCAAACACCAAGAGACAAACTCTTCACAATACGAGAAGTGGACTCATGAGCCTATGAGAGATCTTAAATATTTGTTTTCTAGGTTTCTTCCTGCATGGACCAAATCCTACAAGGACTCATAAACATACTAATTATTTTTACTTTCTTTTGCTGTTTGTTTTTATACACTGTGTTTAAGCAGACTGGGTTGTTACAAGGATGAGGTTTATTTTAGTTTACTTGTTTTTGTTTCTTTATCAAGGGCATCGTAGGAACCAGAATGCTTTTGTGTAATTAGCACAATTACGATGGGAGGGGGGATGTCTAATTGCTGGATATATCACCCAGTTTCCAGCTTCATTCTTGCTACTTGGGGACCACTGGGCCACCCCAATATATAATTATTCCACTGTGCCCTAGATTAAATTCAATTCTCCTGTTTATGCCCTGTGAGGACTTAGGGTTCAGCTGTGGCGCCTGTCTACATTAGTGTTTTATTTTAATCTTACCTGCTGGTTCCCAGAAACCCTAACTGGAACCTACATGAAGGGGAGCTCCAGAGTAATTGCTTTATACCCACTGGAAGCTCCTCCCTGGACCTCAGAAAACCCGCAATTTGCTGAGCAGGTTGTTTAACAAGTTCAGCCCACAGTTCAGATGCCCAGAAGACTGTCAACTGGGGCAGTTTCCCACTCTGTAATGAATTCCTAGTTGAGCCTTGGCTTGGGCAAGTCAATAATAGAATCCCTAAGCCCAACAACTAAATAACTAAAGGAGCGATGTGTGCCCCCAGTGGTATATTTTCCTTTGTGGGGACAACCACCAATCTTACACTGCCTGGGCTGTTCGATGTCTGTATGGATGGTAAATGAAGAGCTAATGTACCTTAAGACAACTGGAGGTACCCTTTTCCCTTGTTCTCAAAGAAATCAGTGATGCCTGGGACCCTCTCCCTGTTTACTGAATTAAGAGAAATCCAGAACCCACCTCTGGAAGAAATCATCACATAAAAGACAATCCTGGAGAGTTTTTTTCTGCCCTCTGGACCATAATTCTTTAATTTGGAATAATTCAGTTGGAAAATTCCTTCCAGAACATGTCCTGGACTCTTGGACATGTTATCTTAGACACAGACAGGGTTTTTAAATTGCAGCAAGAATCAGTAATCTCATTAGCTAAGGTAGCCCAGGACAACTAAATAGCCCTAGATTTTAGTTGGGCCCAACAAAGTGTTGTCTTTGCAGTAGCAAATACCTCCTGCTGCATGTTTGTTAACAACTCACAAAAGATTGAATAATGCTTAGAGAGTATCAGAACAGAGGCTACCTAGCTGTGTATTCCATAGTTGGCTGGACTTGAGAGAAGTCTCTTTTCATGGCTAACTTCCTGGTTTCCAAATTTCTCCCAGTTCTGGGAACTTTTTATATGTTTTGTTGTGTTCATTGTCTTTGAGATGTTTTGCTGATGCCTACAGACTTACCCTGTTGTTGTTGTTGTTATGTGCCATCAAGTCGGACCCAACTCATAGTGATCCCTTCCTTGGGTTGCTGAGGCAGTATCACTATGGAAGTAGATT
>NW_006921669.1:1022739-1056767 GCF_000298275.1 Orycteropus afer afer
GATGTAATCAGTAGAAACTGTACCTGCATAGCATACTTAAGGATGTTGCTGAGGTCACTGTATGATTTCCTGTTTGTAAACCCCATAAAGGAAGCCCACCCAAGTCCCACCTTGAACAGTCTCAAAGGCATTAGCCTCAGCTATTCCTTTCCTCACATGATGAAACAGCGCTGCCTTTCTATCTCCCACCTTGGTCTCTTATTCACTAGCTACAAAGAGTCACAACAAGCAGAACCTGGGATTCACAGTAATACCTGTATTGGTAGTATCAGGTCCTACAATTTCATAAGCACATTCTAATTCACACATTCATATATGCATATATCCATGACTGCTAGCCTTTTATTAAAATATGCCTCAACCAAGAATAATGCAGAGCTCTTTGAGCAAAGTTAACAACTATAAGAATAAGCTAAGTTCCTTAGTAAGCCCCACCTCCGTAGCATCACCCTAACAGCTCTAATAAAACTGGCTTGGTTACCTGAACCACTAGGGTCAGTCACTCTGGCCTATTTTGTCTTCAAGATTCCCAACCCCTGGATTCTTTCAGGTCTTTTAATGTTCAATTAAGAAATACATTTTGATTTTGCAAGGAGACTTGGTAGGGGTGGAATAAAGGAACAATGGGGCACAATTTCCTTTCAGGTTCCTTTTATTTTTAAAAGTACACTTTAATATGACAGCCAGTCTTAAACTACTTTTAAAGGCTGATGACTTGACCTAGAATAAAAATAAGCTGTATTAGATACTTTCAGATACACCGTTAAAGTGAAATGGCCATTATCTTTTTTACATTAAGAGAAGGGCAGGATGCCATCCCCTTTCATTTCTCCAATAAATCAAATTGAATTATTCATTTGCACTAACTATTTTCAAACCCCCTTATCCCCACATACACCATTACCTCATTTTAAACAATGAACAGTTTTATCTCTTCTAAAAATAACCTCTCTGATGCATCAAGCTCCTAAAATTTTGGACCTTGCATAATTAAATTCTGTGTTTAATAAAGCTAATAGTCTTAAATGTAGACCCATATGGTAAAGACAGTAAAGGAACAATTAAAAAGCAGCTCCTTGTACTGTTCTGTGGTTCCTTCGCTTACCAATTACCACCCACTCTAGAAATTTGATACTGAATAATTCTTGGGATTTGAGCTCAGCAAGGCATAACTAAGTAAAATTTGCAGAAATAACTAGGAACAAAACTTGGAAAGTGCTGCATTTGGAAAAAAATGAATGCAGGTACTAAAATGCCTTCCCAAGGGCCTGCGTCAAACTATGCAACTTGATATTTACACCACTCAGGTTTAAAGGAAACACACACATAACACATACTACATTCAGACAACCACACACATGCTACCATCAGACATGCACACACACATGAGTACATGCATTGACAAGGACATGCACTCACAAATAGGCCAGTATCATTTCTCTAAGATCAGAGTACCAGGCACGAGGGTCTGTATTTCACAAGAAACCCTATTTCCTGTCTTCTGACCATTTTGCATCTACTCTGTCCTGTTTCATTAACAGGAGCTCATCAGAGCCACATCAAAAAGTGAAGATGCATTGTTTCTATTACCATTTATAGCACCATTTGTTTCATTTAAGAAAATGTGCTTAGTCCCTGGCCTTAAATTACACAGCAGAAATGGGATTCTGGAGTTTGGGCTACATATTTATTCTCCCATCTCTTCACTCTGTCAGAAGAGAAATCACTTTGAGTTGACTGAAAAGACAAACTGTTTCCATTTGCACCGGCAGAAGCCTGGCTCTTACACACAATAACTTAGCTTCAGGGACTCTGGAGCCAGTCCTGTTTCCAAATCAGGCAGTAGCTTCAAGATGACACCTCCTTAATTCAGATCTTACAAATCCAGACAAAAGCTGAGCTCAAATTTACTTCTGCATGATGAAATTGGGATTTCACAAGCATAACAAGATAGGGAAAATGGTATTATCTTAACAACAGACACCATTATTCCTCTTAAGAGGAAAACCATCTTCTTTGTTTGAAAATACACCTAGATTATGTGTGTCTCTCTTTGTTTATCACGCGGGCAATCTCAGAAAGCTAAGTATATCCTGACCAGACAACAAAGGAGAGAAAATACGGAGTTTCTGTGGCAAACTGGGCAGACACAGGTGAAAAGAGTAGGGAGATTGGGAGAAGGAAGAGAGAAATTGGTCCATCAGGGAGCAATCCGTGCTCCCGATGGCAAACTCTCCCCCACTCCCTGCTGAGTCTTCAATCAAGTCCACACAAGTGACAAACATTTGAAATAATTTTTTTTTTTTTTTAAGATGTTACTGTGGGAAGCAGAGGAAAGTTGTATTTTATGTATGTGTTACAGATCCAGAACTTTGAATGGCCAAAGTGGTCCTGTGAACTTACTCCCATCCTCATCACCCAAATAATTCACAAAAACCTTGGGCAAGGCTTTTCCTAGAAGAGCTCATTTTACCTCAAAATTCAATTTCAGAAAACCTCCACCTGAAACCTGGCTTATCCAAAGGAAAAGTTTAAATTCTACAGGCAACACTGAACAGATGAAAACAAATTAATAAACGACACTTATATTTTTAAGACACTGTTCTCTATGCTCTAGAGGAGACATGGGATGAATGAACAAGCCCCTGTACTCGAGTTTCAGATCTAGTTGGGAGGACAGGATATGGACACAAACAATTTGAACAGGAGGCAGCACATGAAGTGAGGGAGCATGGATGGAGGAGGGACTGCTGCCAGGTGGGGGCAGGGCAAAAAAGGAAGGGTGTGTGTGATCATTTTGAAAGAAAACCGGAAGATGGTTTATTATTACTATGGGCAGAACTAGTAGTAAATGGGGTAGAGATAATTTTATTTGAGCTGCTTTATTAATTGTCTGGAACTGCAAGGGAAATTTATGTTGGGCTCGTATCAGATGCAGAAGTGGCTAAAGTGGATTTCACTATTTTCATTAAGCAAAAGAGAGTATGGAGGGAGGCGTTCCTGGTCAAGAAAATATAAGAAAAGGTGCATTTCAGGCCAGTTACTCTTGGGTAATACATAGAAAAGACTGGGGGGTGTTTGGTGGTGGGGAAGCCCTGCAGAAGCCATTGTAATAGTCTAGTTACAAGCAAAGACAAGGGGATCCAACTTGGGGTAGGGGTAGAAGAAGTGAAAAGAGGCAGGGCATTGTAGAAGACCAAACAATGACAACAACAGTAAGTAAAGTCTAGAATCCCCAGTGGTGTGGACAATTATTCTATTCAACTGCTAATGGAAAGGTTGGTAGTCCAAGTCCACCCTGAGGTGGTGGTGGTGTTTGCCCTCAAGTCGGACCTAACTCATAGTGACCCCTCCTTGGGTTTCCCAGGTGGTATAATGGAAGTAGATTGCCCAACCTTCCTTCTGAGGAGTGGCTGGTAGGTTTCAACCACCAGCCTTCTGGTTATCAGTCAAGTGCCTTAGGCACTAGACTACCAGAGCTCCCACCCTGAGCTGAGGCACCCTGAAAGAAAGGCCCAGTGGCTGCTTCTGAAAAGTCAGCCACCGAAAACCCTGTAGAGCACAGTTCTGCCCTGACACACGATGGAGGGCAACCCTGACTGCTTACAGCCAGTTCAGCAGCTCTTTATTGAACAACTGCTATATGCTCAGGCTAACGCAGTTAAACACAGCTCTCCGGGGATTCCTGCCAAACTGTTATTATTGATTATATTTGACATTTGAGGGGGAAGAAAGATAATTTATTCACTTTTTTCTTCATATACTTTTCCCCCTTTGGCTCCTTATAGTGGTGACGTGTCACTTTTATGATTTTAACGGGAAAAAAAGCCAAGAATATATAAATTTTTAAAAATGTGTTATATAGCAAATAAACACAGTGAAGCCCACTGCATGTGTCTGCCAAGGAAAAGAATGGCTGTGAGCAAATTAAAAATCATCCTTATCATTTAAGCAGGCCCAGAAGCAATACCACAGAAGATGTTAAGCTATTTGTGGTTTTGAATATAGCCCTAAGTAATAAAGCCATGTTTCAATTTAAAATGTTACATTTTTCATGCTTCTCATTAAGCCAAACTAATATCTCTCTCAATAATTCTGAATTAGTGAGGTCAGACTATATTGGAACTGAAAATAATTATGGAGTGAGTGAATCTTCCCAGTCTCCTTTAATTACTCTGTCAGACCCAAGCCCTGAAAATGCTCTTACCTGAATGAAATTTACGAAGCTCTGAGAAATAGTCACTCTTTGGGGCTACCAGACACTGTTCTCTCTTGCTGTGTGCATCTCCTTCTAGGCCACAGAACACACAGTGAAGCAAAAAACAAAAGCTAATGAGTCCTCATTTCTATAGCTGCAAAAACCTGGGAGAATTTAAGAAAACACAGCCTAACTCTTCTGAGGATGCCATAATTACTTGAATTCTATGTATGCTAGAAATTGCCCACTCACATGCTAACATAATTATGTCTAACTCAACATGATGTGGCCTCATCCCAAGCAGAGAAGCTCTTCTGGAATCTATCAAGAGCACACCTACTAGGTTCCACTATCGTCTCTTCATAACATAATAGATTTTACTTTAAATCCTAGAGGAAATAACATGGGTTATTTTTAAACAAACAAACAAAAAAAATGTGAAGGTGCCACCTACATTTTCTCCTACTATTTGCTGACAGGAATCATTCAGTGTGGGGGTTTTTATTGAGCTTCCACCGGGAGAATGACATGCTGACAGAAACCAGCTTTGGGTTGTATCACTTGGCCCACTCATTACTAAAAAAAGCTGCTCAACAAAAGGAACACAGCTCCATAAATAAAATATTTGCACCTTCCATTCTTCCAATGGAGTAAGAATTATAGAGCAAGATGTTTATGCACAGCCATGGTAACATACAACCTGGGGAGTCTCTTCTGGCTTCAGCGATTTCTTAAAATAAAGATATTAATGATTAAAATAAATGCCTCAGGTAGAATATTGGAGCCAATGCTTTCTTGGGGTCTCTTCCAGATTTAAAACTCTAACCATAAAAATGCATAATCATACTGCACTACAATCCTCGGGGTAATATATTATCTTCGATGTCTGTGTAATTCCAGAGAAGCCCCTGGCCCAGCGGTGAGGGACGTTGTGTAGGATGGGGGGCTTGTCAAAGAGGAGATCCTACCACTGCTCAGAAATGTCATGATAACATTGTGCCTCTCATTGTATAATTGATGTGGCCCTGAATACTTGGGAAGAAGACTGGAAGAAAGGAGGGATGGAAGGAAGGGAAGACAAGAAAAGGGGGGAGGGAGGGAAGAAGGAAAACAGAGAGGGAGGAAAATCTTATGACTACAAGGACTCACAATTCAAACACCTAGAAAAGCAAACCCATTGCTATCAAATCAATTCCAACTCACAGCAACCCCATAGAACAGAACAGTACTTCCCTATAGGAGCTCTGGTAGCATAGTGCCTAAGGCACTTGACTGCTAACCAGAAGGCTGGCGGTTCAAACCCACCAGCCACTCCTCAGAAGGAAGGTTGGGCAATCCTACTTCTGTAGTGACACTGCCTTGAAAACCCAAGGAGGGGTCACTATGAGTCAGGGCTGACTCGACGGCAAACAACAACAACAACAACATAGGTTTCCAAAGCTATAATCTTTATGGAAGCAGAATGCCACATCTTTCTCCCACAAAGCAGTTGGTGGGTTCAAGCCTGACCTTTCCATTAGTGGCCATATGCTTAACTGCAGCACTACCAGGGTTCCCAATTAAAACACATTCCATGGTAAATACTTTTTCAAAGTAGAGAATTCTAGTGACATTATATATAATAACTCTCCATATACAAATCTGAATTTTAACAGGCCTCTCCAATCATGCTTTGAGTGCGTTCTTCTGGCTAATTCCTGATTCTTCTTCTTGATTAGTCTCTGACTTTCTCTTGTGCGAGGCTCTTCCTCTCTAGGCCTTCACTGCGGTTGTGGTCAGAGCATCTGTAAAACTGCGAGGCAGGTCATCTCCACTGCAGTCAAGGTATTTGTAAAACATGGAGCACGTAAGGACCTCTATGTAAGAGGGAGCGCTGGTAGCGTAGCACCTAAGGCACCTGACTGTTAAGCAGAAGGCTGGTAGTTCAAAGCCACCAGCCACTCCTCGGAAGGAAGATTGGGCAATCTACTTCTGTAGTAATACTGCCTCAGACACCCAAGGAGGGGTTGCTATGAGTCAGGGCCAACTCAACGGCACATGACAACAACGACAATATGTATGTAAGTGTGTGTGGGGGGTGTATGTGTGTGTGTGTGACAATGAGTCTCTAAACATAGAAAAGGTGGTGACCTAAAAATCAACTTAACACAGCAAAAGTAATGTGGCCCTAAAAAGCTTTCCCTAATGGGCTACTAATCAAGTAAATTCCCAGACACTTGAATACAAACTCTTTGAACAGAATATGCTAGTACCAGAGCCCTAGAATGTTCAAGGTTTTTATGCAGAATTCCAGATACAACAACACATGATAAGGAAATAGTCAAGTAAGGACAAAGATATGCACATAAGGGAAGTCAGCCCAGCATTATTTATAATAGTAGGGGAAGAAAAGCTGAATAGCTTATAAACATTAAAAAATTAAAAAAAAAGAAGTTGGTTAAATTACAGAACACAATGAATAACATAACAACAACAACAAAAACCCACTGTAGTCGAGTTGATTCCAACTCACTCTGTCTTGAGACCCAACTGCCACACTGTGACAAAGCTCAAGGTACTATACAGAGAGGCTCCAATTAAGAAGAAGGCAGGACCCTGGCTGATCTCTCATTCAATAGCCAGCATCAACTTGCCAGTCATATAAGGGAGCCATCTTGGAAATAGATCCTCCAGCCTCCCTAGCTTACTCTGCACAGCATTATCACTGCCAAATTCTGTCCAAATTTTATCTTCATTACTGAGAATAAAGGGACCTCTGGTAGCGTAGTGCCTAAGGCACTTGACTGCTAACTAGAAGGCTGGTGGTTCAAACCCACCAGCCACTCCTCAGAAAGAAGATGGGGCAATCTACTTCCACAGTGATACTGCCTTGGACCAAACCCAAGGAAGGGTCGCTATGAGTTGGGTCTGACTCGAAGGCACATAACAACAACAACAACAACCAAGAATAAATGGGTGGCACAAATGGTTAACTGCTTGACTACTAGCTGAAAGACAGGGAATTCAAACCTATGCAGAGGTGCCTCAGAAGACAGGCCTGGAAATCTGCTTCCAAAACGTCACAGCTTAGAAACCCGAATTGAGCAGCTCTACTCTGCAAACATGAGGTTGCCATGAGTTGGAACTGATTCATGGCAACTAACAACAAAAGTATTTCAGGTCACTAAGTCTTGAGGTGGTTAGTTACACAGCAATCAGTAAGTGGAACATTCTTCATGATTTCTTTTTTTTTAATCCAACCTGTGCTTGTCCACGCACAATAAGTACACTAGTAGTGAGTACATTACTTCAACACACCCACACCATACCCAGTTGAACGCAATGCAGGGCTCAGGCCTTTGTAATGATATGTGATAGCTAGGCAATAAGAAACAATCATATAACATATTCTTAGAGGATTGTTATGGAATGTCAGTGCTTATTTTAAGCTTTAGGTCCTTTGATGATAATCATTATAAAGTTTTTATATGGTGTCTAAATTTCAATATTTATTTATTGCAATTTAAGTCATTACTCAAATTAAAAATGGATTACTAGCTTTAGGGACAATTGAAAATTTATGGGTGAATTTTAAAAATAATAATAGCTGTCATGGAATTGTTGATCTTCCAAATGAAACAGCAATATCTAATATACTAAAACCATAAGATTCTTCAAGTAATGGCAATGACATTTTCAGTGGTACATGACAAAGCAGTGTCCTCAATATTTTCTCATAAAGTCATTCAAAAATAAGACAGAATAATCAGTATTTGTCATTGTTTTCTTTAACCTGACGTAAATCCAAGCTTTCAACATAATGTAATAAGCGCAATGCCAAAATAGTGTTATCTAAGGTTCTAGCCAAATCACAAGGTCATTTGGACACCCATTACCAGAGGCATAAAACTAGACATCCTAGATTATTTCAGGGACAATTAAACAAGAAAGTGTTATTGAAGAAACCCATGCAAAAAAAAAAAAAAAACAATTCCAATGAGATGATCATTGTTGAATTGAACTGACTTCATCATATGAAAAGGAGAAATACTCACAACAGACAAAAAGGTTATCAATGCTTCTGATACTGACATTTCCATAAGTAGATTGATGAGTAGGTTGTGTTAAAAAAAATACCATTAAAAAAAAAAAGATAAGATGCAAATAAGAAAGTGAATTCCACATTAAAAAAAAAAAAAAAAAAAAAAACCCTGCTATTGAGTCAGTTCCAACTCACAGTGACCCTACAGGACAGAGGAGAACTAAGCCATAGGGTTTTCTAAGGCTGTATATCTTTACAGAAGCAGAGTACCTCATCTTTCTCCCACTGAGCAGATGGGGGTTCAAACTACTGATCTTTTGGTTAGTAACCAGATACTTTAACCACTATGTCAGCAAAGATCCCTGAATTCCACATACTGGGGACATTTTCTTGAAATCAAGAATATATGGAATTGTCAGAATTCAACTACACAGGAAAATGATTATTTTGGTTCTCTCTCCATTTTGCTTATTTTGGAAGTGGCAATCACACAGAGATGTACCAGGAAGATGTGTCATTTGGTTAAAATACTCCACCTTTACACAACAGAAATTCTTAAGGTATCAGCTTTTTAACCACAGGATCACATGTAGCAAAATGTAATTAGGTCTGTATAGATGGTGAGAAAACAACAATAGAAAAACTATAAAATGTGGTAGCCCTTGTGAAAGCTACTCTACAGCTACATTCAAACAGACTAACACCACTTTTGAAGATGCCATCTTCTATCAAAACTGTGCTGGATAATACTATATATACTGCTTATGAAATTGCTAACATTTTAGCATTATTTTTGCTGTGAGTTCCAGATTTTTATTTGTTAACTGAAGTTATTCAGCTTCCCAGATTCAAGCAAGGTGAAGCATGAGTGTTTCAAATGAGACAAGAAATCATTATTTTTTTGTTTGGTTGTTTTGCTCTGAAATACAGTTCTGGCAAGATTCTTGTTGAAGTGGTTGGTAAGCAGAGCAAGCTCAATCTGGCAAGGCAGGGCACACTGTCACTGAGCTTACAGCTGCAGGTTGAGTGCTTAAGATGAAATGGAAATTTAAAGTATACACTCAACATGCAAAGCAGAACAATGTTAGCTGAGTACATGAGACAGGCAGCAAAATACAGAAAATTTAAAGATATGACTGGAAATATCATAGTCTTATAATATATACAAAAATGTTTTCTAACATAAAATAAGATCTTAAATTTGGTGAGGAATCTATTCTTTGATTCCTCTAAAGTAGAATTCCACCTACTACAAGACGCAACCAATTACAATGTGATGGTAGTGATTCAACTTGGAATAAAAAACAGTATAAAAACTGAAGCATCTTTTGAGATTGAGGTTTAGCTAAACAAAAGATATGACATATAACTATTAGATTATGTGGATCAGTATTTCCGGTCCTCTAAAAATCAAAGTATAATACTCACTGAAACAAACATATCTCCAAAATCATTAATAGGCACCTGTGATACCTGTTTTCAAACTTGTGTTCATCAAAATAACATCAATGCTTGAGACTGTTAATTTTAAAAGTATATGAGAATGTGAACTTATAAATTTCGTTAAATGATGTGCTGTTTTAACTTTTTTCGAGGATGGGAGGGGGACGATTTCACAAAGGTGTCATTTATAAAATGGGCTCCCTGCTAAGTAAGTTTGAAAAGCCACTGGGCCAGAAAACTTTTTGAATAGTTGCTGTGGGACAGAATATGAAAAAGGTCTCCTGCTGCCCGGGATCAGGCTCCAGTGATCTGAAGCCTAGTGACTTGAATGTTGCTGCCCTCCCACCCCATTTTCTCTGAATGACTCTTGAAAAGAAAATGCCATTCAGGTAAACATCCTGCCCCAAGAGCATTCATCCCTCAGCTCATCTCTCCTGCAGATGTGTCTGTGCTCAGCTGTGTGACGTCAAGCACTGTGGTGCCAGCTTCTATCAAACTCTTTCTTTATCCACGAAGCCCAACGTTTGGAAAATCAGCCCTGCTCAAGAAACTTGAGTAGGAACTGTTGGAATAACTGCCTTAGCCTTAGGGCCATGGTCGTTTAAGAAGCACTCATGTGTCTGAAAGGAGCTCTGAAAGTGCAGTGGTTGAAGCACTGGGCTGCTAACCAAAAGGTCAACGATTTGAACCCAGCAACTGCTTGGTGGGAGACAGATCTGTTTCCATGATGATATACAACTTTGCAAACCCTATGTTGTTGTTGTTGTTATGTGCCGTCGAGTTGGACCCGACTCATAGCGACCCCTCCTTGGGTTTCTGAGGTGGTATCACTATGGAAGTAGATTACCCGACCTTCCTTCCGAGAAGTGGCTGGTGGGTTTAAACCGCCAGCCTTCTGGTTAGTATCAAGTGCCTTAGGCACTACGTTACCAGAGCTCCTATAGAGCAGTTCAACTCTCTCCTACAGGGTCACTATGAGTTGGAATCAACTCGATGAGAGTAGGTTTGGTTTGGGTTTGGGTTCCTGTGCCAGGCTCAAGGCAACTCCATGTGTTTAAAGCAAAACTTCTCCACAGAGTTTCTTGGCTACAACCTTAGTGAGAACAGACCACCAGGCCTTTCTTCTATGGCACTGCTGGGTGGGTTCGAACCACCAACCTGTAGGCTAGCAGTCCAAGTGCAAACAAGTCACCATGAGTCAGAATCAAGTAAGATGGCATTTTTTTTTCTATGTCCCTCAATAAGTTGGCTGTCCTTTTCTTTCTTAAGGCAGGACCCACAAGCAGTCTCAGATGGAGGTAACAAGTAACGGCAGAGTCTATTAGCAGAGCTGTCTTGCATGTTTTTTGTTTTTCCTCCCACTTCATTGAATATGTCTTGCAGATAATTTTAGCTTCTCTCACATTGGAACTTTCATATCAGATATCCCCAACAGAGAGAGGGGCACAATGATTTTTCACACGCCCCACCAGAAAACAGGTAAGTCCACTGAGCCATATGGAGCCATGCCTTGTTATTTTGCAACACGATGTAAGATCTGCCTAGACTGACGAGCAATTCTCACAAGCTGGTCTGAGTAAAGGAATCTTGGGAGGAAAGAAAGACAGAATTCTGTGTCCTAATCACCATGTAATGTTGACAGGTGCCTGATGAATGGCAGTTCCTTTTATTGACCTCTCAACTTTGCTGGCTGTGGACAACATGAAGCTTTCTTTCTGGGTAAGCGTCAGTACCATGCTCACCTTCACAGAGCATCACTGACAGTGGGGCAAAGCTTGCTGGTTCATATTTCTCAAACTTCTTTTCACTCCTTATTCATAGGGCGCCTCCTGTAGGAAGAATACACCAACAGGAAGCCTGAGAATGAATGAAGATGGAACTCACCAGAGCAAATTACAAGCAACAGGACCTTTCCTCATAAAAGAAAGAAGCACGTTCTTATCTTCTTAATACAAACCTGCCTAAGTCTCAGATGACTGCCTTGTCTCTTGTAAATGCTGGGTCCCCCTACTTGTGCCTCACGATCACTTCTTTAGATGCCATGTAGACCCTTGCCCGATCTTGATAGGCATTAGGTTTACCTTGAAGCTACTCCAACACCCTGTGTGATTCCATTTTTCTGGAGATTCTGACAAGTTCCCTGCCTCTTTAAAACCTAGTCCAATGAGGTGCTTGGAGATTTGTCAGATAATAAAATGGAGAATGAAAGAGAATGCTCGACTACCTTCCCTCTGCAAAAGTTCCACTGAGCTGATAGTGACTCCCACAAACGCCATTCAGTCATTGCTTTACAAGAGGTTCTCTCCCCCCAGCCTCCTTCAGCATATGCTGCACAGGTCCATATCAGAGAATCAGCTAATTCACTCTCTTACAGTATTCTGGATTAAGAAACACTGGGCTGAAAGGCTGTCGTAAAGGAACATAGAGTCTGTTCAAACATTGAGATATCATCACTATTTTATATTTACAAAAATGAATGAGATAAGAGAGTCTTCATATCTAAAAAGAAAAAAAGCACGAAAATACGTTTGACATTTCATCCTTTTTTTTTTGGTGATCTTTCCCATTACAGCAATTCCCTGAGCAGGGTCTGTCCACTGTGAGAATGAACTGTTGTCCTTGCAATGGATTTTGATTTCACCAGTTCCTATGTGCTCATGTCTAAAACGGAGATAAGACCATTCGCTTGGCTTTGATTTCCCACCTTCCTTCTACTACACTCCAAGCTGTGGTTCAGCACCAAGGAATAGCCTTGAGCATTGATCTAGTTTCTTCCCTTATACCTCACTCACTATTTTTTTGGCTGGAAATCTTAAGCATGCCAGGAAAGATGTGAAGAACTGCAGTGTAGTCTAATGATTCAGAATGAAAGTTCTGGTGTTGGACCGAGCTGGGGAAAAGCCCAAGAAGAGACACCTCCAACTCCTGTGGTTGCTGGGAAGAGTAATGGAGGTGATGCATACTAAATAACAAATAATAAACACGCAAAAAATCAGTTGCTGTCAAGTCAGTTCTGACTCACAGTGAGCCCATGCTTATGTCAGAATAGAACTTTGCTCCATAGGGTTTTAATGGCTCAGTTTTCAGAAGTGAATCCCCAGGCCTTTCCTCCAAGGCATCTCTGAGCGGATTCAAACTGCCAACCTTTTGGTGAGCAGCCAAGCATCTATACTGTCCTCTCTCCTCTAAAAAGAAAACAAACTCATTGCCATCAAGTCAATTCTGAGTCAGAGATTCTGCAGGGCAGAGGAGAAATGTCACGTGGGGTTTCCAAGCTGCAATCTTGGAAATTTCAGAATTTTTTCTTGTCAGTCTTAGAAGCAGACTTGCCCCATCTTTCTCCTGCAGAGCAGCTGGTGGGTTCAAACTGACAACCCTTTGGTTAGCAGTCAAGCACTTTATCCACTGCACCACCAGGACTCCTGTTAACTGTGCAGGGATTCCAATAATAATATAACAGCTAGTAATTTTTAGCTGTTACTGTTCTAAGCAGTCCCCCTATACTTACTTATTTTGTGTTCATAATAACCTTGTAGGAAAATAGGTTCATCATCCTCATGTTACAGGTGATTGAACTAAGACACAGAGGTCAAGCAACTGCACAGAGAGGTTACTTGCCCAGGGTCACACAGCTACTTCACAGAAGAATCAGTACATGAACTCAGGCATTCTGCCTCCAGAATCTATGTCCTTTACTACTACACTATACACAGAACTTGGGACAAGATTAACATACATTGACCATTGACCTTTTTTCCTCTGTTGCCTTCTTAACTCTATAGTTTTCCCAGAGATATCCTGTGAATCACCATCTTTATGTTTTTATTTATAACACCTTGTCTGTGCTTAGCATTCTCCCCTCTCCCATTTCCCAGACTAACTTCCACTAAATATTCAGGATGTACCTCAAGTTCTCACTTTCACTAAGAAGCTTATACCATTCCTTTCCAGTCTGATTGCTTGTTCTTTTTCTCCAAACCCTTAATGCCCTGTTCCTATCTCTGTCGTTGCCATTATCTGTCAATAAGCCTCACTTTCCCCCTTGCCTGAGCTCTGTGAAGGGTAGGGTAAGAGCATTCAGTTCCACATCCCCAGGGCTTGCAGAGTACATGGTCACAGTAGGTAGCTAATGAAAGCTGAATGAATGGTTGAAAGCATAGAAGTCAGGAGATCCTCCTTAGAGTGGGAGAACAAAGTAGAAGAACACTCAAAATCACACACACACAAAAAGACCAGGTTCGCTGGGCTGACAGAGCCTGGTGAGACCCAAGACTATGGCCCCTAGTTACCTTTGGGTCTGGAACTGAACTCAGTCCTGTGACTTCCAGCCAAACAAACAGGCATATGGGGTGAACATTTACATCAAGTAGATACACTCCTTGGAGTGTCTGATCAATTGTGGGAGAACAAAAGGGCAATGTTGACATAGGGAGACAGATGGGGGGTGGGAGTGCATGGGAGGGAAGGACACAGGGCTGGTAACTACAGGGAAGAAGTGAGAAGAGAGCTGTTACACTGTGGGGAACTGCAGTCAATGTCATGAAACAATGTATATGAACTGCTGTAAGGAAAATGAATTTGCTCTGTGAGTTTTCACCCAAATCACAATAAAAATTAAAAAGAAAAAATAAAGAAGAAGGAGAAGAAGAAGTTTAGGCACTGTCATCTAGAAGCTGGCAGATTTTCTTCATGGAACTAAAGTGCATCTGCCTTTAAATAGGTTTGGAAGAGATCAGAGAATCAATCCAGTAGTAAGAGTTGGGTAACTTGGGTAGCATTTAACCCAGAACCTATGTCACCTTGAAATTCAGCAACAATCCTTGCAGGAGCTAATGCAAATGGCATGGAAAGGTTTCTGACCCAGCCAGCAACTCCTCGGAGCACTGCAATGGAACCTGGCCACCAAGAGGAAGGGAATTAGTTCTGAAGTAACTGCAACTCACTTGCAGCCAGCAAGAGACTTGCTTTAACCTTGGATAGGCTAATAAGAGGCCATGACCCATCGATGTTTTATTTTGTCATTATTCCCTCCCTTCCTGAAGTTGCACTAGGATTAACATCAATAATGGGGCTGTCTGTGTATTTACACATTGTAATTAAGCCTGGGTGAAACCTAAAGAGCTCTTTAGGGATATTTATTGGAATGCACAACCACCTCAGCTTGTAGGCTACCTTTGGCCAGTGGTTGGAAGAGAAAATTAAATAAAACATCAACTCTGCAATGTCACTATAAATTCCCTCCAGGCCTCCTCCTGCCAACTCCCCTGACCTCCAAGTGCTATAAGGATGTAGGTCCAGGTTGCTGAAATTTTGTTTCTTACAAGCTTTCCAGGGCTAAAAAGGGCTATAAAAATGTGTAACCCTTGCAGCTCTTGACTCTCACATGCGCTAATTCAGAATCTTCAGACTTCCACATAGAAGTCCCATCACATTATTTCCAGTTATCCCTAGGGATGGCTCAAATTAGCTAAAGGGGGAAAAGAAAAAAAAAAAAAAAAAGAAAAGAAAAGCCATGTAGCATGACCCAGCCAGCAACTCCTCAGAACACTGCAATGGAACCTGGCCACCAAGAGGCAGGTAATTAGTTCTGAGGTAACTGCAACTCACTTGCAGCCAGCAAGAGACTCACTTTAACCTTGGACAGGCTAATAAGAGGCCATTACCATCCATGTTTTATTTTGTCATTATTCCCTCCCTTCCTTCCTGCAGTTGATCTAGGATTGCTCAGTCCTACAGGGTACCTCTCTCTACAGGAGTCTCTGCCCATGTCTGTGGATCCTGTTTTGTTGTTAAAATGCTTTAGAGGGCTAATGTCTAGAAAGTTTTGTTTGTTTTTTGTATATGTGTTATAAAGAGATTATCAAAATACTTTTTACTCCTTAAAAACACAACCAAAGGGCTACAGAAGTTGAGCTCCCTTGCGTCCTCTAACCTCCTTGGGTTTCTGAGGCAGTATCTCTATGGAAGTAGATTGCCAAGTCTTCCTTCCAAGGAGTGGCCAGGGGGTTTGAACTGCCAGCCTAAGTAGAATTGCTGGGTCAGGGGGTCATTCAGTGTTTTACTCTACCTCTGTTATTTAATACAATCAAAAAAATCCATTTATGTGGAGTCAATTCTGGTTCATAGAGACTCTACAGGGCAAGGCAGAACTGCCCTATAGATTTTCAAAGGCTGTAAGTCTTTACAGAAGCAGACTGCCACTTCTTTCTCCCACGAAGTGGCTAGTCAGCTCACACCACAAAACTTTTGGTTGGCAGCTGAGCACTTAACCACTGTGCCGCCAAGGCTCCTTCTGTTACTTAACAGCTGTATCATTTTGGTAACTCATTTCATTAATCCACACCTTAGTTTTCAAATCTGTGAAGAGAATTCCTCTCCATCTTACAGGATGAGATACAAAATACAAAAATGAGATAACAGTTTTGAGTTGCTTTGTAAACCCTTACGCTGTTGTTGTTGGTATGTGTCGTCGAGTTGGACCCGACTCATAGCTACCCCTCCTTGGGTTTCTAACTCATAGTGACCCCTCCTTGGGTTTCCCAGGTGGTATCACTACGGAAGTAAATTGCTCAGTCTTCCTTCTGAGGAGTGGCTGGTGGGTTTGAACCACCAGCCTTCTGGTTAGCATTAAAATGCTTTAGGCAGTACATCACCAGAGCCCCTAAGCATCATATAAATGCAGATTAGTGAGTAAATTGTAGATGTGCTTCGGTAGAATCAAATCTGTCCTGAACTTTAAAAAATAAAATAAAACCAAGAGATTCATCATTATAAATACAAGTTTTCAGATTTTCTTTTTTTAACATTGGAAAATCTTGCAATACGAGGTTCAAACTACTGATGGCAACAATCGAAGGAAGTGAGTGGTAGCTGCCCCCGTTTTGGTGGAGGATATATCTTTTGTCTTACCACAGTCCCACCATTCACTTACACCACCAGACTAATTCTTATAGGAATATGAGCTTGGGACCTGTGAAGGATGGTTATCATTAATATACTTAAAATCTTGTCTAAATCAGAAAAGCCAGATGGCAGAGTTCCAGAGTGAATTTGGAGGTCAGAGTCTGCCAGAGACGTGGCCATTTACTCCACTGTTCCCTTCCCCTTGGTTTCTAGTCCAGAAGGTGTCCATTTTAAAGCCTAACTTCCCAAGTGGGGAGGGGGCCATTCAAGCAGTGTGTATCACTGAGACTTGGCAAACGCCAAAGGAAGTACAGATGGGCTGTGCATTCCATTTCAGCAGCAGGTATCTGTCAGATGCGCACTGTGTGGGTGTGCTGTGTGGGGCCCACTGGGGCATGACTGGCTCTTCCCTTCTGGCACTTACAATCTACTTAGGAGGCAGCTTTAGCTGGACCGACAAAAATGCAAATGCCAGACAAGGGCTGCAAACAGAGAGAGTGCTCAGGGGTTCCAAGAAAGGAGCAATCATTGTGAGCCACAGAAATCCAAGAAGGCTTTTAGAAGCAATGAAATCACTGAGGATGCAGACTCAAAATTCAATGAGCCACAGTCTCCTGCTCCCTCATCCTAGGGAACATTGTGTCACTTCCCCTACTGTGATGCCCACCGAGCTGATGTGAATTTGGGATGAGGGCTTTTACCTCCGAATTGCCAAGCCACTCTGCCCAGACAAGAATGTCTGAAATAAGACAGGAATAGGATTAATGTCTTTACCTTTTAGCTAACTAAATATACAGCCTCTCCTCTTGGGATTTCACTGAAGGGCTTTTGAAAATGTCCCTTTTGTTAGAGTTTCACATAGTGAATGGTGCATGGAATTAGAACAATTCTGTCATGGAACTGAATTGTGTTCTCCCCAAGAGATGATATCCTAACCCCTAGTACTTGTGAATGTGATCTTGTTTGGAAGCAGGGCCTTGGAAGTTATTATCAGATACTACATTAACATGAAGTCAGACCAGAGTAGGATGGGTACTAATCCAATATGAATGGCATCCTTTAGAAAGAGAAGAAAAGACAAAGAGAGACCCAGAGAGAAGAAAGTCCTGTGAAGATGGGGGCAGCGATGTGGCAATGATGCAACTCTTAAGTCAAGGAATAACAAGTTATCACCAGAAGCTAGGAAAGAACAATGAGGCAGATTCTCCCTCAGTGCTCTAAGGAGAATCAACATGGCCAATACCCTAATTTCACACTCCTAGTCTCCAAAACTGTGAGACAATAAATTTACATTCTTGTAAGACGCTCTGTTTGTGGTACTTTGTTACTGCAGCCCTAGGAAATTAATGCAAATACCAAAATTACCCCCTCTGTTGGATTTTGTTGAAAGCCAATATTCCAATTGTGTTTCTTGGAATATCTATCATCTACAATGCTTAAGGAAAAACAGTTTTGGTCTCATATGTCTGGGAAAGTTAACTTTTCATCTGAGAAAAGTTTATCATATTAAAGACTCAGACAAGTCCTTCCGTGAAGAAACCTCTCTAAATGAAATATCTTTTAATCTCTGAACCTTCTTTTTTGTGATTAGCATTGATTGACACTGATCACATCATTGTTCCTCAACATTAGGGAGTACCTTTCCAGAACTTTAAAAAAAAAAAAAAACTAAGAAAGCCACAATCAGTATGAAAAAAATCAGTAAGACTGATTTGTGTGCCATAGTTCTCTTCCTATTACAGCTTCCCCCATACATCGAGAAACATAGCATTCTACTGGGGGTTTGGAGGCAATACAAAATTTCACTCTTTTGATTGGGAGGATGATTCAGAGAAAGCCATTTTAAGGAATCTTGGACAACACAGAGCAGTGATCCCCAAATTTTCTATCAAAAGATTTTTTTTCCCCCAGGAATTAAACATGCAAACTCTCCAGTAAACTCACCCCCCCCCGGGGGAATTAAACATGCAATAATATCTACCTCACCTATTCCTACTTAACTCTCTCTACATGCATAATACACAGACATTAACAAGATACAAAGACCATTTGTGTGGCTAATCAAACTTTCTCCTTTCACCTAAAAGAGTGTTTGTATTGTTTTTAAGTATATATTGAAGTATCTGAAACTATATATATTTTTTTTTCTAAAGGAGCAAGCATTAATAATCATTGAGTGCCTACTGTGTACCAATTATTTTGAATATCTCAATAAAGCTTAATAATAATTAAGGAGAGATAAGAAAACAGACCCAGAGGGTATGCCTAACATCACCAGAATTTCAGAGTCTAGGTCTGACTCGATGGCACATAACAACAACAACAACAACAACAGCTCAAAGCTGAGATTTCTTTTTATCAAAAAGGCACAGGATTTGAGTACACACATACACCTCATGAACCAACTGCTTTGCATTCTGAAACACGGCTACTTTGTATATGTCCCTCCAGTGGGTATACCGTGGAAAAAGACTTACAATGAGAGAAAGTTCTTTGACTGTGGATATAAGGTTCAGCATATTTGCCCCAATTTCTTCTCCCAACTAACATACATTTTCAAATACTTCACCTTTTTCTCCCTGATGTGAAAATTAATTAAGAACAAGGGGTGCTGGAGTCAGGTAAGTCTAAAGCCCTAATTCAACCACTTCTGTTGTTGTGATAGATAGTCAATAAAGAACCTTTTCTGAAAGTCAGAATGTCCAGAAATTAAATTTCACAAACTTTTCTATTTTTCACTTACATGTTTTGCTGAAGTTTGACTTTCTTTTGCTTTGGTTTAGGCTAATCTTATCTCAATCACGTGAGTGGGAGAAACGAGTTCTTATAAATAATTTGTATTAAGATGTTTCATGAAATGTAATGTTTTAATCACCATAAAAGAATGGCATTTCCATAGACATGGAGGCAAACCAGCTTTGCCAACTCCTACTTATGGGAACTGTCTGATCTCCAATGTTTGTGCTGTTAGCATTTTGAATGTCCTTCTTGAAGGAAGTTTTTTTTTTTTTTTTTTTTTTTAATTTTTTTTTATTAGGATTTGGGTGAAGATTTACAGAGTAAATTCACTTTTCATACAGCAGTTCACATATACTTTGTCTCATGTCACTGACCAAAATTTACAATGCAGCAGCTCCCCTCCCACTTCCTCCCCATAGCTACCTCCTCCCAGTGTCCATCCCTTCATACTCTTCTGCACCCTGAGCTATCTCCCTGTGCATAAGCAGCCCTTCCTTCTCCCATGACTGTTCTCTCCAGGGCGTGTGTCTACTTGAGGTAAATGTTTAACTCACATGCCTGTACTTTGTTTGGCTGGAAACCACAGTTGTGGGTTCAATTCCAGACCTGAAGGGCAACTAGGGGCCATAGTCTCAGTGGTTACACCAGGCTCTATTGGACCAGCAAACCTGGTCCCCACCTTATTTTATTTTTTTTTTTTGCCTCCAAATGATTTTGAGTTTTGTACCACATTGTTCTCCCTCTTTATGCAGGATCTCCTACATCCCTTCCAAGTGGATGGCAGTGGTAGCTGGGCACCATCTAGTTCTTCTGGTCTCATAGTTGTATAGGTTGCAGATCAGATGGTGTACCAGTCGCTAGGACTGATTGTTTCCATTAATTTTGGTTTTCTTCTTTCTTCTTGACAAGGAGAGACCCATTGTTGCATCTAGATAGCAGCTTCCTAGCTTTTAAGGTCCCAGTTGCTACTCGCCAAAGTAGTAGGTGGAACAATGTTTTGTATAGTATGTTATGCCAATTGAGCTTGATGTCCCCTGCGACTATGGTCCCAAGCCCGCAGGATCAACTACTCGGTCCCTCTGGGTAGCTGGCTGTGAACAAGTAATGACCATAACCTTGCCCCTTGTCAGCTCTACTATACACCTGGGAATTCTGATCATTCACATGAACTTATAGGCCCATTGTCTGCCAACCCTATATATGATCTTGGATACACTCTCCATTTAGACATACCTAATTGTTTAGCTTGTTCACCCATCTATCCGTCCCTATACCCATGTTTGTTTTCACTGACAACTCAGTACTGTATATGCAAAGGGGTTCATATTTGTTGTCTGTACTGCCCATGTAACTCTCTATGTCTTTCTCATCCTCAATGCTGCCATACTGGTCACTCACATTTGGTACATTGCCCTTCTCTTCACCCAAATCAATATTTATCTCTATCTATCTAACAGCATTCCCTCCCCTCCCCTGCCACCCCTGGTAACCAACAAAGAAAATGTCCTCCAATATATAAACCTTTCCTTAACTTTTACAATAACGGACTAATACAATATTTGTCCTTTTGTGACTGACTTATTTCGCTCAGCATAATGTCCTCCAAGTTCATCCACGTTATGCGGTGTTTTGCAGATTCTACATTATTCTTTAGCGTTGCATAGTATTCCATTGTGTGAATGTACAAAGTTTGGTTATCCATTCCTCAGTTGTTGGACATCTAGGTTGTTTCCAAGTTTTGGCTAATGTAAATAGTGCTGCGATGAACATCGGCGTGCATATATCTGTTCTTGTTATGGCTCTCATTGAAGGAAGTTTTTAAGGGATGTTGAGGGACAAGGGACACCAAGGTGGAGAGGAAGTAACACAGAGGTTTCAGAATCACGGGCAGCTGGTTCTTGGAATTCCCTCTACCATATGCAAACACTGGGATTCTCTTTTCCTCTCTATCTGGCATCCTTATTTCTTCCAAAGAACTTTGGGAAAGGCAAGGTTAACTAATCTGGTATACCATTATTACAACACAAATGATGGGTAAAGACCAATGATTCATCCAACTGGGAAGGTGGACTATGTTCAAAATCAAATGGCAACTGCATAGGACAACTGAGAGATGATTTAGCAAGATTGCTGAAAAGTAGATCTCTGGAAAGAACCAGAATCAACATTCATTGAGGTCCCTTATGTGTTAAGCCCCAGATGCCAGGCACACAGAAATTATTTGACTGTTCCTTGCACTCAACCTGCTCACAGCCTAATGAACTCTCAGATCTCTGTGTCTAACAACTCCAGTGCCACAGTACATCAGGGACACGGGTGATAGGAGGTGCCCAGCAAATCACTTACTTAACTCTTCCTGAAATGGTCAAGTTTAGAGCATAGAGATTAGCTAGTTAAACCCAATCTTCATTTTTCCCTATTGGGTAACTAAAGCCTAGAGATATGTATAATGAATGGACTAGTCATAACACCACCATAACAGTAGTTCATAGTCATTAGGATAAAAACATCCACCTCAGTAATTTGTTAAAGGGCAGATCCCTGGGTCTTCCTAGATTCTGATTCAGTGTGTGGGGAAGAAGGAACTAGAACACCCAGAGGGTGCTGAGGGGTAGCCATCAGAACCCACGGAGATACTTTTCAGCAGACTAAGATCATGGTAATGAAGGGCTTGGGATCCAGAGGCACAGCTCTGTGTTTGAATCCTGATGTGACGTATGCTCAGAAAGATGAAGTGGTATGTCCAAGTTCACAGTGAAGTCCACAGCCATCAGTAAAATGTGGGTAGTAATAACATACCTGCATCACATAATGTGTGTAAATGATTCAAACCACGTTCCACTGAGCTTTACCATGAGCTCCAAACCACATAGCTCAGTATGGGCAGAGTTATGACCAAATCCTTAGTCTCCTGATTCTCAGTTCAATGCTCTTCCCTCTGACACAAAGGTTTCCAGGGAACCCTGTCCTTTGTGCATCAATCTGAAATGATCAAAAGGACTCCCCCTGAGGCTAACAAGAATTTTGCTTTCATTTTATGCTACTCTCTATCCTCAAACTACCTCTCGAGGTTTTAAACTGCTTGAACTCATTTTGTCATTTCAGAATTTAGACAATTTCTATCCTTTTTTCCCCCAATGAGTCAAATCAATCCCATAAACACGTTAGGACCTATGAGTGTACAAAAAACACAGTGCATAACTTGTGTCATAAGGATTTTGTAGCCTCAAAAAACATGCACAAATTTTAACAACTCAAGAAAGCATGTGGTTATATATTAAAATACACAGTAGACGCCAGAATGCTTAGTGAAGCTTAAAGTAAGAAGAAATTAATTTGTTCTGAAATATGGGGTGGGGTGATGGATCTCAAGGAAGCCATGGATCCTGAGTTAGGCATAGAAGGATGGAAGGATTTATTTTTATTGTTGTTTTTGTTGTTACAGACAATTCCAAATATATACAAACAAAGAGAAAGTAGGATAATGCCTTGCTTCTCAAAGCTCCCCAAGTATGCTCACAGCATCATCAGCTCTATCAGTGTTGCCTGGAAGTTTGGTAGCAATGCAGATTTTCACCCCTAACCTAGATTTCCCTAATCAGAATCTGTAGCTTAAAAAGATCTGACGTGATTCATATGAACATGAAAGTTTGAGAGGTACTAGTATAATATGCACTTAAGCATCTATCACTCCATTTCAGATTACTAAGACATAGTCGATCTTGATTTATTTGTATCCCTGCTCACATTCTGTTTTCTTTGGATTGTTGTAAAGGAAGTATATGTCCTATCGTTTCATTTGTAATTGCTTCACAAAGTACATCTTTAAAAGAATTGGTTTCTTTAAAAAAAAAATAATAACAACTGCCAGATATTTATAACATCTGAAAATGTAACAATTTCAGAATATTATTAACTATTCAGGAAAGATGCATAAAGATAGGAAAAGAAAGTATCATATTTTGGAGGAATGAGTAAAGATTATACAGGCCTGTTTGGAGATGAGGGTTACTTTTGTCACACTGGAGAGTTGTGAAGTTTAATAATGCTCACAATCCACTTGATGGGAAGAACAATGTTATAATGATATGAAGTATGGCAAATAATCTTTGTGGGGTTATATAAGGGAGTCACAAAATCAAAATCTAACAAGCAGGGGAATTGTCTTACTTATCTAGTGCTGCTATAATGGAAATAACACAAATGGACCGCTTTAACAAACAGAAATTTATTATCTCATAGTTTAGGAGGCTAGAAGTATAAATTTAGGGTTCTAGTTCTAAGGATGGTTTTCTCTATTGGCTCTGAGGGAAGATTCTTGTCTTCTTTCAATATCTGTGGGCCAGTGTCCTCGGAGATCTCTGTCTTGACATCAGTCTTCCCTTGGGTCTAGGAAGTTCTCAGCACAGAGACCCCAGGTCCAAAGGATGCACACCACTCCCAGCACTTCTTTCTTCATGGTAGTAAGGTCTCTCTGATCTCTGCTTGCTTATTTAATTTCTCTTATACCTCAAAGTGATTGACGCAAGATACACCCTAATCCTGTGTATTGTATGCTGCCTCACATCATAGAGGTTATGATTCACAACACATAGGATAATTACATAAGATCACAAAATGGAGAATAATTAGGTAATGTGGAGAGTCATGGCCTAGCCAGGGTGACACATTTTTTGGGGACACAGTTTAATCCAAACAGGATTAAATTCTTATAAATGGCTTGCCAAAAGAATAAAAGATAATGAATTTTTTAAGCATTTCTGTGAATATTTAGACAAATAAAGAAAAATAAATTTATAGTAGCCCATCTGAAAATTCTCCTTAAGATGCAGACATTTAGATATCAGCATGGCAAACAAACTCAGTCTCCAAGAAGGGATCAAAGTCAAGAAATTTCAGCTTGGGTATAAGTAGTCCTTGAAGGCTCAAGCTGAGCTGATCTCAGGCATGTGGACAACAACTTGTAACCTCAGGAGACCTCCAATGACACAGTGCTCTTCTGAATCAGGTGACTGAAATTATATTGGAAGCCCAACCATGAAATAAACTGTTGGAAACGATTTTTGTTGTTCAGGTGACAAAGAGGTATCATAGGATTACTTGTATAATATTTAGTGTATTTGAATACAGAGACAATTAAGAAAATCAGCTAATTCTAAATCAACTGACTATAGAATATAACAAGATAGACAATTTCTAAGTCTCAAGGGTACTCCAAGGAGAATCCAATAATCAAGGGAAGGTTAATTTTTGGAGGACCCTAGATGTCAGATGGAGGAACTGGAACTTAATTCCAGAGGCAGTAGGAAGCCAGAGGGTCTTTGATGGGATAAAAATAGCCCTTCAGGCAGCTGCATCTGACAACAGCAGCAAGCAAGAGTGAGAGCCAAGAAGTGGGAGGACTGGTGAAGGGATTATGGAAAGAATCCTGGCCTGGAGAGATAGGCCTCAGGAAGAGCCGAAGAAGGTCAAGTGAATGTCAGCCTTGAGGGTTACTTCAGCCTCTCTTCATACAGTTTAAAAGCTCTCCTCTGCCACCCAGGACTTCATTATTGCCAACCTCAAAATCTACCATCTACACAAGAAAGCAAGCACCCACATTAAGAGGAAATTGCGGGCATTTCAGTAAGGAAAACATGACTCCAAATCTCCACAGACTTACAAAAGACTTTGTCAACTTTCCTTTACACATTGGGGTGTGTTTCTGAAAAAGTCTGAGTCCAACAAGATGGAAAAAGATTGTCACTCACCTTATTTTTGGGGAGGAGAGCAGTAGTTGTATTTGGGAGGGCTGTTTTGATTAAAGCTTGAAGTAGGTGGAGCACAAAAAATGAGAAAAGAGGAACGAAAGCATGATGGTAGGAGGCAGTGCTGTACGCAACATGGTACCCACAGGGACCCTTCACATTGGCAGGGAGGTTGCCAAACTCACAGGAGAAGTGATGTGAGTGGACTTGTATGTCTCTGTGTATAAACCAATTTAAGGAACTGAAATCTAACTTACATGTGCAATTAAATTTCTGTAAGTCAAATGTGAGAGCATTTCTTAAAGGAACTCTCTCTAATGAGCCCTTTAACAATACGAATAACTCATGCCCCAGTTTATTTAGTTGGTAATTAAGGTGCTTGACTCTCAGGTTTTCTTATATTGAGGCAGACCTATAATGCCTCCCTAAAGATGTAGTAATCAAGGGGAAGCCTGGTCACATGATTTGTGAAATATTCACTGTTTAAAACAGGATTTAGGGGAGGGAAGAAGATTTGGAAGCCTTCCAGGATCTGGCTGAGTGATGTGCCTGCTCTCACCTGGATAATGATGTTGTCAGGGGCGACTGGGGGATGAGCGGGGTGATGGTGGCTCACCATTCCTCACTAATGTCCCCATCTGAGCATCCATTTTCTCATTTACAATCTCCTTGACACTGACTCTATTTACATGGCATCGGGATTAATCAACCAGGAGTTTTTTAGCTGCAGGAATCAGGCAATCCGTGTAACTCAGCATGGCAGCGTGACATTATCACCAGCTAAGCAATATTCATTCTGTATGATCACCATCTCCAGGGAACCTGCTGTGTGATAGGACTTCAGGTGCTGAAGTCATAAACCATTACACTCATCCCCGAGCAGTGGTATGACACCTTTATTCAAGGACAGCCACGGAAAGCCACCCGTGGATCCAGCCTGATTTATTAGGGGGATCATCAAGGGCACAACAGAAGTTTCAGTCACCTGTTCCTGCAGGGAAAGGTACCTGTGCTTGACTTCTCAGGTAGATCTTTATATACCAAATTACCTGAGGTGCCAAACATGACCCACCAGCTCTGGCAAATGGATTTCTGTTGAGGTACCCATATAACTGTGACACAATTATTTGTTAACCTGCTTGTCATTTCCCAGTAAGACAGATCACTGGATGCCAAGACCAGCAGCCTCTTCATTTGTACCCTCAGCTCTTCACCTGGTGTCCAGCATAAAACAAGTCCTCAAAATATGTTTGACAAGTGAAAAAAAGGAATGAGAGGATGGTTATTTCACCAAAGAAAACACAGTTGGCATTAAATTGTTTTTTTACAGTCTTTTTATAAAAAAGTTCATGATTCGAACTTACTAACTAGTCATCAATGAGAAAAGAAGTGCTATTTAGATAAACCGACTTCTGCCTAGAGTGTGAGTGAACACTGCATTTTTATCTAGTGAAACTACTCTGATGGTCAAAAAAAAAAAAAAGTTCCTGAGATTAGGCTAAAACATATCAGAAGACAGCACTAAATATTCCTTCCTCTGACCATATCCCGTACTTTGCTTGTGTGAATGAGCAGGCAGAGAAGAGAAAGAGGTCTAGACACAGGCAGACCCGGATTACAATCCCATTAGCACCACTTTCTATTTCTGTAACCTTCACAAAATATCAGTCTCCTTAGAGTCTCAGTACCTTCATTTGTGAAAGTGGAATAATTGTCTAGACCAGTGGATACTACACTTTGTGTGCATAAAGCCTACCAGATCACCTGGGACATACTAGGTGCTCATTAAATGATAAACATCACAGTTAGACCATTCCCTTGAGAGCGTTTGACAACACCTGGTTGGCTTGAGTGGCTAGCTATGTGGGACAAATCCTCAGAAACCCTTTTCTAACACAACTAAACACTGTTATAAAAACAAGAAAGGAACCAAATAAACAAACCATGGGAAATAGGACTGTGATGTACACTACTCATATCATATCTGTTGATGTAACCCAGACCTCTATCTCTAAAGAATTCATTCTCTCTTTCCTCTTCTTTCAACTGTGCAACAGAACAGATTACATATGCTTTCTTCTAAATCAAGGGAGCCAATGTGTGACGTCTATCAACTCACTTAACCTCCCTTGGCTTCTCTTTGCTTGTCATTAAAATGAATCAGTTGGATTAGACAATCTCTAAAGTCTTTCCAGCTCAATGCTCTATGATTCTAGGAAATGAACACTCTAGACTTCCTAGATACCAAATAAAGAAGTCAGCCCAATTTAAGATATTGTGCCAAATGAAGCCTTATATATAATTTTCTTAACTTTGCTTTAATGGGAAGAAGATTAATACATATTAAACCCATAGGATTTACAGATACTGCGCTGTATGCCTCATATGCAGTTTCAATTAAGAGCTGTGCTCCGTTAAAACAAATTCCTTAAGGCAAGCCTGACTTTATATTTGCTTTTAAAGAGTATGTTTTGGTCATCACAGTGGAGAGATCACTTTTATTTAGCCTTTCTAGCTCTCAGGAGTTCTGGCAGCACTGTGGTTAAAGTATGGGCTGCTAACCAAAAGGCAGGCAGTTCGAACCTGCCAGCCAGCTCCATGGAAGAAAGATGAGGCAGTCTGCTTCTGCAATGATTTACACCCTTGGAAACCTTATGAGATGGGTCTACCCTGTCCTATAGGGTCACTATGAGTCAGAATCAACTCAATGGCAGGGGATTTGGTTTGAATTCTAGCCATGATCTTGTAATACTCATCAAATAATTGGGTTGTTGTTGTTGTTATATGCCATTGAGTTGGCCCCAACCCATAGCGACCCCTCCTTGGGTTTCCAAGGCAGTATCACTATGGTAGTAGATTGCCCAACCTTCCTTCCGAGGAGTGGCTGGTGGGTTTGAATCGCCAGCCTTCTGGTTAGCAGACAAATGCCTTAGGCACTATGCTACCAGAGCTTGCAAATAAGGTGCTTGGGGCCCACCAAGGAGATTGGACAGTTTGCTAATAACACAAATAAGATGCATGGAATCCTACAGGAATGGGACCATGCAAATAATGTGTATGGAACCCTAATGAGAGAATTGGTCAGTTTTGCCATCATGGTAGGTGTAAAAGGAGCCACCCTAGGAAGAGGAGACCTGACTACTACAAAGAAGAAGAGATGGGAACAGAGCACATCCTTTGTACTTGAGGTCCCTGCACTGGGAACCTCCTAAACCCAGTAGACAGAGAACTGTAACACCAGAGATGGTTAGAAACATTGAGGCACAGTGAGAAGCAGCAGCAGAGAAATAGCAACACAGGCAATAAAACTAGGACAGCAGCAGGAGATGGTGTGGTGAACTGCCAGGCCAGGAAGGAGACAAATGACTGTCTCTGAGCTTGTTGGGGAAGTAGGGTGCCTCTGGGCACTTGGCAGAGCTGGATGTGTCAACCCACACCCATGGAATGAGAGGGCTGAGAACTTAATGCCAAAGCTTGCTGAGGGAGTAGGGCACTGATACCTCTAAGCACGTATTGGCAGAACTTGAGAGCTTTGTGATGCTTCCTCAAGCAAGGCAGAGACCAGGCAGGCTCAAGAGTTCTGAGGGCCTGAGGGTCAGAGAGAGGCCTGCCTGTGGGCACAGCTAAGAAGAGGCTTTCCTGATCAAAGAACTGTATCCTAAGTTGCTTCAGATCCTAAATTATAACCTGTTACTTTCCTAATAAACTCCATATTCATATTGTCTGTGAGTTCTGTGAGGCCATTGCAACAAATTATCAAACCCAAGAGAAAAGTAGAGAACACCATGGGAGGGAAAGCTGATGTGAGAATTGGCAAGAAGGTTCAAGAATGGATGTATGTCTGTCTGATCTCTGCTTCACAGGAATCAGCCTTGGGTTGATGCTGATGGTGACTCACTCTCCAACTCATGAAGTTACAGGAGGTCAGATACCTCCACCACACCATGTTTATAGTCATTCACTAAAAAATTAGTAGTTTTCTGTAATACTGGAAAAGTACCATAAAGGCTTTGGCATTATGGCTAATACTCCCTTCATACATCAGTTTCTCATACTGTGGTGGCTTACACATTGCTATGATGCTGGAAGCCATGCCACTGGTATTTAAAATACCAACAGGGTCACCTATGTTGGATAGGTTTCAGTGGAGCTTCCAGACTAAGACAGACTAGGAAGGAGGCCCTGATGATCTACTTCCAAAAAAACTGGTCAGTGATAACCTCATGAATAACAATAGCACATTGTATAATATAGTACAGAACATTAGCCCCTCAGGTTGGAAGGCACTCAAAATACAACTGGGGATGAGAAGCCTCCTCAAAGTAGAATCAACCTTAATGATGTTGATGGAGTAAAGCTTTCTGGATCTTCATTTGCTGATGTGACACAATTCAAAATGAGAAGAAATAGCTGCAACAATCTATTAATAATCAGAAGGTGGAATGTAAAAAGTATAAATCTAGGAAAACTGGAAGTCATCAAAAATGAAATGGAATGCATCAAGGTCAATAGCCTAGGCATTAATGACCTGAAATGGATAGGTATAGGCCATTTGGAATCAGAAAATCATATGGTCTACTATGCTGGGAATGACAAATTGAAGAAGAATGGTGTCACATTCATCATCAAAAAGAACACTTCAAGATCTATCCTGAAGTACAAGGCTGTCAAGGATAGGATAACATCCAGAGGCTTACAAGGAAAATCAGTTAACAGAACAATTATCTAAATTTACACACCGATCACTAATGCCAAAGATGAAGAAATTGAAGACTTTTACTAATTTTTGCATTTTAAAATTGATCAAACAGGCAATCAAGATGCATTTAAAATTACTAGTGATTAGAATGTGAAAGCTGGAAACAAGGAAGGATCAGTAGGTGGAAAATGTGGCCTTAGAGATAGAAATGACACCAGAGATTGCATGATAGAAATCTGTAAGACTCACGATTTTTTTCATTTTCAAATACTTTTTTCAATAGTATAAATAGTGACTATACACGTGAATCTTGCCAGAATCAAACTGACCACATTCATGGAAAGAGATCATGGAGAAGCTCAATATCATCAATCACATAAGACCAGGCACTGACTTTGGATAAGACCATCAACTGGTCTTATTTAAGTTCAACTGAAGTTGAGGAAATTAAACCAAGTTCACGAGAGCCAAAGTATGATCTTGAGTGTATCCCATCTGAACTTAGAGATCATTTCAAGAACAGATTTGATATGCTGAACCAGATGAACAGTGTAATAACATCAAAGACATCATACACAAAGAAAGGAAGAAGTCATTAGAAAGACAGGAAAGAAAGAAAAGACCAAAACGGATGTCAGCAGAGACTCTGAAACTTGCACTTCAAAGCAGAATAGCTAAGTGAATGGAAGAAATGATGAAATAAAAGAGCCAAACAGATTTCAGATGGCATCTTGAGAAGACAAAGTAATGCATTATAATGAAATGTACAAAACCTGGAGTTAGAAAACCAAAAGGGAAGAACACACTTGACATTTCTCAAGCTGAAGGAACTGAAGAAATAGTCAAACCTTGAGTTGCAATATGGAAGGATTCTAATTAAACTCAAAAGCCTGAATAACCCAGGAAGCATCAAAAGAAGAAAGGAAAACACAGAGTCACTGTACCAAAAATAATTGGTCTATGTGCAGTCACTTCAGGAAGTAGAACAAATGGTATCAAAGGAAGAAGTATAAGCTCCACTGAAGGCACTGGTAAAAATCAAGGCTCCAAGAGTTGACAGGGTATCAGTTGAGATGTTTCAACAAATGGACGCAATGCTGGAAGTGCTCACTCATCTATCCCAAGAAACTTGGAAGACAGCTGTTTGGGCAACTATCAGAAGAGACTCATATCTGTGCCTCTCCCAAAGAAAGGTGATCAACCATAATGCAAAAATTACCAAAAACTATCATTAATATCCGTAAAAATGATGTGGGAGCCACACTGTCTGACTTCCTCTAACTTCGTAAGTGGGGAAAAGGATCAAGATGAACATCAACATCCCAAAGCTGAATCCTATGAGTGGAGGTGACACTTGCTGGCTCAACATTCTGTCACCAACCATCCCTCCCAACAGCACTCTCTACTTCTCTGCTGGGTTCGAAAGTTCAGTGCAATGGCCACCCAGAATTCACAGACAATACTCACTATTATGGGGTTTATTCGGGGAGTAACACTTTACAATTCAGAATCAGAAACAACTCAAGGTACAGTTCTTTGATCAGGACAGCCTTTTCTCAGCAGGGCCCCCGTCTGGCCCTTGGCCTCTCTGTTCCACGGCCACCTGGTCTCAGCCCTGCTCAGGTAAATGTTACAAAGCTCTTTTAGTTCTTCTAATAGGTGCCCAGAGAAGCACCCCACTCTGCCGGCAAGCTTCCTGCCCAGAAACACTCAGCTCTCACTATGTTGCATGCCAGTCTCTTCATTCTATTTGCTCTGCTGCCTCTATTTCTCTGTCACTTCTTGCTGTCATTGGTGTCACAGCTCTCTGCTTCCTGGATTGTGGAAGTTCAATGTGGGTATCTCATGTCCATAGGACACAACTCCACTCCTGGCTCTTTTTTTTTTTTTTTTTTTTTTATGGTAATGAAATCCCCCTTTCCATTTCTGGGATGCCTCACTTAAGCCTAGTGAGATGGCAAAACTGACCAATACCCACATTAGGGTTCCATACACTGTATTTAGACAGTTCTACCCACACAAGGGTTCCACATACCTCATTTAAATTATTAACAAGCTATCCAATCCCCTTGGTGGGCCACAAGCACCTCACATTTGCATAGTCTCACTCAGTCATCTGGTGGGTGTCATAAAGACCATGGCTAGTAGAAGGGCCATATTAAGTAATTCACTTCACTGCAATATCACATGCAAGTAAAATTTTGCTGAAGATATTCAAAAACAGTTGTAGCAGTATATGGACAGGGAACTGCCAGAAATTCAAGTTGGATTCAGAAAAATTCAGAAGAGGACATGGAACTGGACACACCATTGTTGATGTCAGATGGATGTTGGCTGAAATGAGGAGCCAAAAAGACTTTTATCTGTGTTTATGCAAAAGCATTAGACTCTCTGGATAATCACAAATTATGTACGACATTACAAAGAATGGAAATTCCAGAAAATTTAACTGTGTTCAAGTGGAACTTGTATGTACACCAAGAAATAGCCATTCAGATAGAATAAGAGTTTAAACATGGTTGAAAATCAGGAAAGGTGTGTGTCAGGGCTGTATCTTTTCACCATACTCATTCAGTCTGCATGCTGAGTAAATAATCTGAGAAGCTGAACTATATGAAGAAGAAGGGCATCAGGATTGGAGGAAGACTCATTAACAACCTCGATATGCATTTGGCACAACTTTGCTTCCTGAAAGTGAAGAGAACTTGATGCACTTTCTGGTGAAAATCAAAGACTTCAGTATGGATTACACCTCAACATAAAGAAAAAGAAAATTCTCACAACAGGACCAATAACCAACATCATGATAAACAGAGAAAAGTCTGAAGTCATCAAGAATGTCCTTTTACTTAGATTTATAATCAATGCCCATGGAAGAAGCAGTCAAGAAATCAAACATGTACTGCATTGGCAAATATTGCAAAAAACAAAACAAAACAAAAAAAAAAACCCCTAAAAAAAAAAACCTCTTTAAAGTACTAAAAAGCAAAGAAGTCACTTTGAGGATTAACGTGCACCTGACCCAAGCCATGGTCTTTTCAATTGCCTTATATGCATGCAAAAGCTTAACAATGTGTAAGGAAGACCAACAAAAAGAACTGATGCCTCTGAATTATGGTGTTAGCAAAGAATATTGAATAAAACACAGAGTGCCAGAAGAATGAACAAACATGTCTTGGAGGAAGTATAGCCAGAATGTTCCTTGTGAATTAGGATGGTGAGACTCTGTCTCATGCACTTTGGGCATGTTATCGGGAGGAACCAGGCCCTGGAGAAGGACATCATGTGCAGTAAATTAGAGGACCTGCAAAAAAGAGGAAGACCTTCAATGAGACTGACTGACAGACACAGTGGCTGCACCCATGGGCTCAGGCGTAGCAATGATTGTGAGGGTGGCACAAGACAGTTTCACTCTGTTGTACACAGGGTCACTATGAGTCAGAATCAATTGGATAGCATTTAACAACAACCATAAAGGCTTTTGCATTATGGCCATTATTCCTTTCCATTTGTCTAGAGGATGGAGTTACCAGTTTGGGAGCACATTAGTCAGAAAAATCCCACTAAATTAACCCACAGAAGCACCCACAGCTTCCTTATTGAAGACTTCAAAAATCAGTCTTGGTGCTCCTCCCTCTTCAAGTTTCCAAAACTCCCATGCATGATAGTTCAGTAAGCACTAGCCTGCTCACTTCCACCAATCCCTCAAGAGCAAAGAGTGAGCTTCTTCATTTTAAACTTACAGCCCACACTCTCACCAGGCTATTGAATTAATCCAATAAATATGTTTTGAATCCTTATTACGTATCAGGCCAGTACCAGGTAGTGAGGATATGTGAGGGCATAAAGACATTAGGCTCTTGATTTGATGAACATTACAATTAAGGGTGGGAAGAGGCATTAAACAAACTCACACACACATATTTATAAGTATAAATATACATACAAATGCATTCCACCTCTATTTCCTCTCATCCAAATACTAGGTAGGTAGGCTCAGGGTCTTGTTTCCATTGTTGGTGAAACTGAGTTGATGCCGACTCACAGAGATCCAATGTGAAAGGCAGCACTGGGGTCACGGTGAGTCAGAATCAACTCAACAGCACACACTCTCTACTGGAGCAGATCGCCAGGGCTTTCTTCTATGGAGCCATGGGGTAGGTCCGAACTATCAACCTTTTGGTTGTTGTTGTTGTTGTTATGTGCCGTCGAGTCAGCCCTGACTCATAGCGACCCCTCCTTGGGTTTCAGAGGCAGTATCACTACGGAAGTAGGATT
>NW_006921669.1:1057252-1074746 GCF_000298275.1 Orycteropus afer afer
ATGGCAACCCCCCCCCCGGGTTTCCAAGGCTATAATTTTTTTATAGAAGTAGATTGCCTCATCTTCCTTCCACTGAGCAGCTGGTGGGTTTGAACCTCTGACCTTCTAGTTAGCAGCTAAATGCCTTACCCACTAAGCCATCAGAGCTCCTTATAATAGTAACCATCAATTATTGAAAACATCTGAAGTCCTGGGCTAAGCACTCTACTTACATCATATCGTATTTTATTCTCCTAACTATGCTACGTCAAAAATTAAAAAACCAAACTCACTGCCATCAAGTTGACTCGACTCATAGTGACCCCCTCCCTTGAGTTTCTGAGGTAGTATCTCTACAGAAGTAGATTACCTAATCTTCCTTCCAAGGAGTGGCTGGTGCGTTTGAACCACCAGCCTTCTGGTTAGCAGTCAATGCCTTAGGCACTATGCCACCAGAGCTCTCATCTACACTATGAGGTAGACATTATTTTACCCGTAAGTGACATATAAGAAAATGGAGTTAAATATCTCGCTTGAACTCATACAGATGTTGCCAGGTTATCAGATCATATGTAAACACAAAGTTAATATAATCAAAAAGTCCTTTACGCTTTTATCTGTGTCCTCATATGCCTCCAGTCTCATAGTTTTCAAAGCACAAAATAATAAGTGTAGACATATGTGGTAGTTAAGGTTGTGCATCAACTTGGCTGGGCCATGGTTTTGGGTGGCTGGGCAGTTGGATGCATTTATTCCCCGTGATGACGGCGAATGTGGTGTAATCAACCCCATGGTGGAATCTGCTGTGAGCAACTTAGTAGCTGCCTTCTGGGTGTGGCCAGCTTCCAGTGTATATGAAGAATCTTTGAGAACAGTCTCTAGCTTTTGGCCCATCTGGATCCTACATCTGCTCAAGTCTGTATCTCAATGGCTGCCATGTTGCCTGCCGATCTTGGGATTATTGCTAGACTTGACCCTGTGGTCTGCCATGTTACCTGCTGATTCTGGGATTGTGCTATTTCACCGGTCAATCTTGGGTTCATCAGCCTCAGCATCCAACAGCTGCAGGAGTCAGGAAAAAGCCTCCAGTGCTAGTGGGTCTGGAATAGGAGGCAGAGCTGAAGCTCAAGGTCAAGGGGCTTTCACCCAGCCATTAGAGGCAGCACTTTGAACTTGGACTTCTAGCTTCCTAAACTTTAAGAGAATAAATCCCTGTTTATTAAAGCCATCCACTTGTGGTATTTCTGTTATAGCAACATTAGAGAACCAAGACAACATATATTAAAAAAATACTAAGAATTTCAAGGAAGCAAAAAGCATTTGTGTGTGTGTGTTTTTTTTTTAAATTATTATCAGAGGAGGGAGAGAGAGTTTGATATAGAAGAATAGTGAGAAAACTTGATTTTGAACAGGAACAAAATTTTGCTCAATTAACACAATTTTTTAAAGGCAGATCTTGTGGTTACATTTTACTGAGTTCAAAACTTAAAAGATTAAAAATCATAGTGCAAGAGAAATGGAGATAAGGGGGGTAGACAATGAAGGAGTGAAGGAAGATTGGCTAGTAAAGAACCAAAATCATGAACACACAAAGGGAACTGGGGAAACAGCAGTAGAAGGAGTGAGAACTGTGGCACTGGGAGATAGACAAGAGGTGCTGAGCCTTCTGTAATGTTTCTGCTACTTGTCTTGTCTGAATCTCAGAATCTTGTTCCTGTACTCACGTCCTTACAGGAAAAATTGGATATCTGTGTTTCACAATTCCCAAACTTTTTTTTTTGTTTGTTTGTTTTCCAGTTGCTTCAGAGATTTGTTTCCAAATGGGGCAGTTTAGCTTACCCGGGTGGCATTAGCCGTTAGGCTACAGCCAAGTTGACAGAAGTGAACTCATGCCAAAAGTCAGAAGTGTCCAGTCTCTGTTTGAAAAATCGATATAACAAACCCTATTTTCTCTAACCCTTGGAATAACTGGAGACTATCAGAACTATTCAAAGTGTTAATAGTTTCTCTTTTCATTTATGGCTAAGCTACCTCATTCGGTTTCATTAAAAAGTAACTTTCCCATGATCCTTTCCAACCCCTGCCAGATTTTTTTCCCCATTTCTAATGCATTTTTATTTCTAGCTATAGCCTATAATATTCATCAAATTCACCATCCAAAAGCAATTGATCATGTCCATAGTCATCTTAGGAACCAATGCCTAGGGCTTGGAGGCACAGAGTATCATCATTTGGCAAACTGCCTCCAATGACAATTTCCATTCTTACTGAAAATGACTGACTCTTCTAGACAGCTGCTGTGCTGATGCTGGTAGGATGGCATCCAATCTACATCTCTAGCTCTGGCTTCCAGGTCATTATTTTCAACTCGGCAGAGATCATTCTCATTGGACTTTCCTCTGATATGTCATACCATAGTTACGTTCCACACTAAACCGAGCATTTCCTCTGCGTCCCTGTGGGGTCTCTTTCCGATGCTCCACTTTCATTCACTAGAATCCTGTGATTCTGATTTCGGAAGCCAGAAATCTGGACTAACTCTGACAGGTTATTCTTCCCCATATGGTATTCTATCACATCCAGAACCTAAGGCCCAGGAGACTCATAATCTAGTATTAGCAACAGAGAAAAAGGGAAGCAGAAATACTATTGGCAATATTTTCATAGCCAGACCCACGAGCAGAGCTTCACTACTTCTCTGTGGGACTGGCACTCTGAGGGATCGTATTTTGAACTGGATCTGTTGCCTCAAAATGCATTCCAGACACATACATGTACATAGGAGACACGGACACATGGTCTTTTAGTTAGAACACTTGTGTCTCAACAATTAACATAAACCATATGGAACTATTTTAATCAAGAAAGGAGAAATAAGGGAAAGTTATTACATGCATAAAGGGCCATGGGATGGCTTGAAAGCTTGAGAGGCTGAAGTCAGGACATGCAAGCCTTTAAGGTCCCAGAAGTGCCCTTTGTCAGCATCTTTTCCTGGTTTATTGCTGCTTCTCTGATTTTTCCCCCCCTTCCAGCTCCTCAGCCCATATTCTGAGTAGAAAATGGCCACCCCAGAACTTCCCGAGTTTCTGCTCATTTTATGAACTGTCACTGCCTGTTAAGTCCCAATTCCAGTTGCCTGGGGTGGGAAATTTGATTAATTGCAGCTAGATACAAGTTAAGTGAGGTAGTTCTCCTGTTACAAATAGGGCTGCTAGGAAACTCTCCACATTACCACAAGGATATGGAGAGAAGTCTGCAGATAAGAGGGGTCTTGTGATTGACAGAGGCCTTGTGGGTTGCATATAATGTCAAAGGGAAATGGCAATGAAGTGGTGGTTACCTGAAACTATTCACTGATACAGTCGATCAAACAAGGTACACACTTAAGGCATGCCCTCTACCTCCTCACTCAGCACTCTGACTACAGCACCTCCACCCTTTCTGTTGCAGACCTAATTGTGGAAACTAAAATTGACTGCTAGAAGGATATTAGCCAAAATCATCACCAAACTTGCCTACACACCCAAATCCTGCCAGCAAAACAAACTCAGCGTCTTCCTTTCTAAAGGGAGGCATGGTTCCAGGAACCAATCCAATGTGTTATAGCCTCCTTAATTCTTACTTCTCACTGAGACTCAGTCTCACAGCTACAAAAAAGGCGATGGAATGATGCTCATCTGGGACACATCACAGGCTGTCTATTAAACACCTATGCAAAGTTCCTGGTCTCTACTATGAACAGGTGATGACGAAGTCCTAGAACAATAACACCAATTTATCAAAAAGAAAAGAGGAATTTCTGTGTGTCAAACTGTGCTAAACTCTTAATTCAGTTAAACTAGTAAATTATCATACAACGTTTGAACAAGGTCAAGATTCCTTCATTTGACAGGCAGAAAAACTGTTAAGTCAGAGAGATTAAATATTGCAATTAACTGCAGAAAGCCAGCTTCAGGAGCACAGCAGACATAATTTTTCCCCTCGATGTTTATGAAGTTGTTGCTGTTTTTTTAAATCCTCAACCCATCCCCATAGTTTCAGAGTACTGTTCTCTACAGTACAAGAGAGTGTCTGCTTCCAGGGAACGTCTGTGCACAGCAAAGAAGCCTGGAGCTGGAGAGCCTCCCGCATATCGCAGCACAGAGGCAGGTAAGGCAGCTGCGGGTGACACTTTAATCACTCCGGATGCTCAGGGAGAAGAAAGATACAATTAAAATTCCCTCCTTCACTGGCAGTGGGGTGGGAAAACCGTTATCAGCATCATAAACACATGTGGAAAGTGATCTCCAAAGGACAGCTTAGACACAAGGGAGGTAGACGGAGCAATCCAACAGGCAAATCCCTTCTTTGTCACATCTGGATGCACTATGGGTAGGTTTTAGTTCACTTGTGCAGTAAAGAAGATCTCATACACAAGAGTGGAATGGGGGCGGGAGTTGTGTCAGAGGCTGGCCTTGCTCCAACTATCTAAGAGGAGCCTAGACTAAGAAGCAGACAGGATGCATAAGGAAGTGCGGGTGAGAGACGATTGTGGACTTGTCTCCTTTCCTTCCTTCATACATCATTACAAGGCAACATTGTAATTCTAGTTGTTGTTGTTGCTGTTATGTGCTGTCGAGTCAGACCTGAGTCATAGTGACCCCTCCTGGGGTTTCTGAGGTGGTATCACTACAGCAGTAGATTGCCCAACCTTCCTGCCGAGGAGTGGCTGGTGGGTTTGAACCACCAGCCTTCTGGTTAGCAGTCAAGTGCCTTAGGTACTATGCTACCAGAGCTCCCAACTGAGCCCGTCTCTGGCTCTATCCAAACATGAAGGAAGGAAGGATTAACTGTGTCTCTCGAAAGACATGGGATGCTAGGATACTGACTTGGAGCCTTTCCATCACAACTCCTTTCATGGTTTTTCCCTGTAAGCACCACGCTGGTCTTTGTTTTTCTACCAAAAAGATAACACTGGTTTTATCTATTTACCCATTTTTATTAATTACATAGATAAATATGGTAACTTGAACTTTGGATCATTTTTATACAATCAATGTAATCAAAACCAAGCTGAAGGAATATCAACTGAAAGTCGAATGATTTAACTTTTCAGTGTAACTGTATAAGAACATAAATACGTGCACTATTTCCACTGGATATTTCTAACAACAAAAGATACTTATTACTATGTTTTCTACACCCACCAACATCTAGATTGGATGGAAGTCACTGTCCTACATGATCCCTGGATGATTCCAATGTCCCTACATTTTTTACAGATGAAGGGACTACATTCTATTCCAGGTTTATTCTGTGGCATCTTGCCTCACTGAATTCTTGCAGGGAAAACAAAATTATATGTAAAATTATGTAATGTTACTCTCTGGGGAAAAGCACAGTAAATTGGGGGCTTTGCTTTCCACCAACAGTGTTTCTGCCCACTGAATAAAAGAAGTTCAATTGACTAAACACAGCAGCTTAAAGTCCTGCCATTCAGCTAACATCATTCCAGCTGACTCATGCTTTGGTAAAAGAATAGAGGTAAAACTTACTTATCATTAACAATTAAAAGTTAATCTGAACACTATGTACAGTCTCTGAAATAAAGTATTTAATCAGAGAACTCCACTGCCAATGATGTTTTCTACAGATGAGGCACAGGGCTTGTTGACTGATTGCAACCATCACCTACAATTTAGGCTTTTCCTTCTCAAACTTGTTTTTGTGGTTAAGCTCATATCTCATGTAAAAATGATTCCACGTTTGAGTATCACTAAATCTCTAATGAATACCTCCTGCTGAAATGCATATTAAGGTGACTAATAGTAAAAAGGCTAACATTTCCACGATGCTGACATCTAAGTGCTGTACTCAGTTGGTCTTACGAAATTCTCACAAATTTCCTAAGAAGTCAATATTATGATTACTGTCCCCATTTTTTTTTTAATTTATTTATCACAGGACCATATTTACTGTTTTGCAAGCCCAAGAATCATAAAATAAACCCAGACAGAATAATCTCTGAGATGCCATGTTTATATTATACAGTAATGCTATATCTGCTACAGACAGAGTGACATTAAGATCCCATGCTGCATGCATAGATTTTTCATCAGTATGAAGGAAAAAGAAATAATATTTAATAAGTTAGGAGGAGTATTTGTGAGGTGGAAATAAGGAACCTTGAACCAATTCAGTATTCTTCATATACATATATATATATATACTTAAATATATATGCATATGTATGTATACATGTATGCAAATACATATATATGTGTATGTACATGTATACATACACACACACACACACATAATATCTGAAGAGGGATTTACTGATAGAGACTATAAGTTTCAATGACCTCATCAAGCTGTGTGGGTTGCTTGGTCCAGAGATTCACTGTTTCTCCCTGAGCAGGTTCCACCTGACAGTTCCCAATGAAACTAGTGAAGACTAGAGCTGTTAGAATCATTCATTGTTTCAGATCCAAGGCTTTAGGGACCCCCTTAGGTTGCTCTTCCTCCCTTGTCTGCAACTCCTGTGAAAATATCTATATTCAGACCATGCAATTCTTGTTGGAGTGGAGGGACTATCTGGTTAAGAAAAATTCAAGTACTAGAACATTCAAGTTGGTGCTCTAGCCATCCCCTCTGTATTGTTAAGGGTTCCATTTCTGCTCATATTCTACCTGGCCACTTATGTTTTAAGCTAGGAACCAGCGATTTGAAGTCAGTCTCAAAAAGGCTAAAAGATTATAATGTTTCCATGGCTACACACATTATGTAATCAACTGTGCAGTGCACGAGGGCACTGAACCCTCGTGTACAAGTTCCTACAGAGAAGAGAGAAGCCTGAGTGCCTATGTCAATGCTACATCCTGCTCCGGGGGCCACTCAGTGAGAACGAAACCACCCTAAGATGTTTGCATTTCTATCTGGCTCCTGGGTCCAAAGAAGCTGGGATAAGTACCAGCATATTTTATAAATGAGATGTGGAAATGGGGAAGCCCAGTGTCTCTCTCCAATAAAATCCAGTCCGGGGAAAATGGTGGGGAAATTTGGTGAATTTTCTCAAAATATTGAATGTTATATTGTTTTTTGTACAAACGACTTACCCAATTCTTATAATAACCCTTTGAGGTAAATCCAGAAAAGGATCATTAGTCCCAATTGCTTCAGCTAGAGAGGCTGGTAGGAGAAACACACTCAATAAAATCTCAAACAAAATTAGTAACGGACGACGTAACTCTCTGCTCTGTTCTGAAGACACTATTTATTCAGTCTTTCCTCCCTTTACTTATTTCTGTCCAAGTATCACCAAATGAAGCTCTGGTGGCACTGTGATTAATGCATCGGGCTGCTAACCAAAAGGTTGGCTGTTCAAACACACCAGTCGTCCTGTCGGAGGAAGATGAGGCAGACTGCTTCCATAAAGACTGACAGCGTTGGCAGCCCTATAGGGCAGTTTTACTCCGTCCTAGAGGGGTGCTATGAGTCAGAATTGACTTGATGATAGTGGGTCATCACCAAATGAAACTATGAAGGAAAAAGGGAGATCTATCAAAAAGCACTAAATTGAGATTCCATAAACTTCTCTAGATGGAGCAACAAAGTAGAAGAAAAAATGTATTTTTCTTCTAAAATTATGGAGAACTGTACAGGGGAAAAAAAAAAAAGAAAAACAAGTGTATGGCAATGTAGTAGGCATGGGTACTGGAATCAGAGAGGGGTGATTCAAACTCTGACCCACCTGCTTAATAACTATGTGGTACCAGGCAAGCTGTTTATCTTCTTTATCTTGTTTTTTTCCTTCAAAAACTGGTAAAACAGGGATAACAATGAAAGCAGAACTTCCCTGGGGGTGTGTGGAGAGGGTGAAGATGAAATGAGATAATGTACACTTAACATTTCCTGGTACAAAGGCACTTTAGTGGAGTAGTGCTTAAGGTATTTAATTGCTAACCAGAAGGTTGGTGGTTCAAACCCACCAGTCACTCTGTGGAAGGAAAACTGGGCAATCTACTTCTATAAAAATGTACTGCCTCAGCAACCCAAAGGGGGTTGCTGTGAGTCAGAATCAACTTGATGGCACTGAGTTTATGTTTTTTTTTTTGTTTGTTTGGTACAAAACACATATATGGTGTGCAACAATCGTTATTAATGGTTATTAATGTTAGCACTTTTGTTACACATAGCTTGCATGATACACATCAACAAATAAGCTCCAACTAAAAGATTCTCTACAGAAGGGAAGCTGGCCTTCCATTGGCTAAGGCAGTTCACAGATTTATAATATTCAAGACTATCTTTACCTTCTAATCTCTGCCAAAATGTTGGCAATGATTGGTTCTTCTTTTGAGGGTAGCAGAAAAGATACCAAATTTAAAGCACATTAGTCTTCAGGTTCAGAATGCTAAAACTTGCTAAGGAAATGCCATAAGAGCTCATGCCAAAAAGAAGAACAGTCTTTGACGAAAGCAAAGCATAAAGTATCGAACACAATTTAGTTATGCATAATGAAGATCATCCAAAAAGTATGAAAACTGACTTTGAAAATTCGGGCCTGGTTTAATGCTGCTTTCTCATTTGTTCTACAGAAACATCAAAACTGTAATTGCATTAAAAATACTTTAATATTCTCTAGCAAGAGACAAAGTAATTTAAATTTATCTGGTCTGATTATTTCCTGAGCTCAGTTAGTCTCAAGGATTGTGAGAATAGCCGAATTCGGCCCCTTCTTTCCGGAATAGTTGGAAGCAATCTTTCCTCTCTGGCTCTCCTTGGGGTTCAGTGGGGAGGCATGGGGTACCATTCCATCGCAGCAGCTAGCAATTAACCACCTCCCAGGAACCCAGCAGTGGATTTATCTTTCTAAAGAGACCAGACAATTTCAACCACCGCAATCTATATTAAATATAACTACACATTTGACCATAATAACTGAAGGTTAACTTTACATTTCCTCATAGGATTAAGTAAAATACGACTACTTAACATCAAGCAAATCCCAGAAGGCAGAGACAAAGTGATAATGTTTATATCCTCCAATGATCCCTAAGTCACTGCCTTTATCCATGAACCATGTTACACAACAGTCAAAGATTCCACTGAGAAACACACCTTACCCTGTGAAATGTGTATGTTGTTTTAATTAATGGCCCAGTTTTTTTTTCAACCTTCTCTTTACCATGATAATTTTCTCTGGATGCTTTTATTAAGATCAGTAAAAACCTCAGTAGCAATTTCTTTTTATTGGATGTGTGTTTCACTCCACACTTAATTATGCCAGATAATAACTGCAGAAATACAGCTTGGAATCCAAATCGTGTATCTGGAACACAGAGACAGATTTGTGTACTCACCTCTTAAAGTATTTGGCCTAAGACTAGGAAAATTTCTTCCTTGAGTAACTGTGATATTCCAAGTAATATACACTATATCAACTTTAGTATATAAAGTTCACCAGAGAAAGGCAAACACTTTCTCCAACTTTAGGAAAATGACTAGAACTCTCTAAGTCTCAATTTCCTCTTTTGTGAAATGAGGATAATATTGACATGTACCTCATGTTGTTGTTGCTGTTGTTATGTGCCGTCGAGTCGAACCTGACTCACAGCGACCCCTCCTTGGGTTTTCAAGGCAGTACCACTACGGAAGTAGATTGCCTCATCTTCCTTCCGAGGAGTGGCTGGTGGGTCTGAACTGCCAGCCTTCTGGTTAGCAGTCGAGTGCCTTAGGCACTATGCTACCAGAGCTCCCATGTACCTCATAGGGTAGGATAACCCTATCAAAGTTCTTGTAAGAATTAAATGTTGTATAGAGATGTTTGATGCAGATGTATATAGAACACTTAGTACAGTACCTGGGAGAGTGAGTATTCAATAAGGATTTACTATCATCATCATCATCCTCCTCCTCCTCAACATCAACACATTACCACAGTCTGAAAAACTAAAGAGACTGAGAAACTCTTTCGAGGTACAGTATAGTCGTACTTATTAAAGTTGGAAATGCTTATAGCCCTTGATCCAGCAGGACTACTTCTTAATATCAATCCTAAAGAAACAATTTCATATATTGGCCAAAGAGCATATGAAAGACAGTTAATATTATATATTATTAGCTGTAACAAAAATAACTCAAAAACTTAAGTACCCATTGTTCTAAAATTGGTTAAAATCAATATTATATTTTTACAATGGGATACTATGCAAGAGTTAAAAAGAATAAGATAGATCTACATATATTAGCATATACAAAAATATCTACAGTTGTAGTACTAGGTAGGAGGAAAAAGCCACACTGCAGAACAAATGTGTAGTATGATTTAATTTGTATTTAGGGGAAAAAAAAACTTCATAAAAATAATTAAAATATATACAAATCAGTATCTTTCACCACATATACTCCTTCACAGTGATTTATCCAGGACAGGAGATGGCCTCATCTAATGCAATGTGAGGTGGCCGCAGGTCTTCAGTTAATTCCACAGAGAAAGAGGGTCTCTCATTCTGCAGAAGGTTAAGCATTTCAAGATTGCTGGCTATCTTTACCACTCTCTGAGATGATCCTGGCCAAGCATGCAACATATTTAGAGAAATATCCAGATCAAAGTTGAGATGAGGGATTTCCGATGGCCTGAGCACCAGGATCCAAGGGGTCTGAAGCTGGATCTATCTCTTGACATTTTAGTTACATGAACAACAATTTGCCTCTGTTTTAGGGTCAGTGTGAGTCTCATTTGTGTCATTCACTTGCAATTGAAATGCATTCAAACTCTAAGCTCCTTTCTCCTTTTAACACACCAATGGTTTTTAAAGCATTTTTAGCCTTATATCTGAATAGAATTTTACATAAAATCTAGTATGTAAATCCAGCTACACAGTGAAGAGTGGAAAGGGATGAGATCAGAGAACTCTGAACTCTTAGTCAGGCACCTGGGCTAGGCATTGCATTTCAAATAGCGTTTGCAGAGAATGGTCTGTGTTTTCCTAGACAAACAAATTAACCTTTCGATGCCTTTGTTTCTTTATCACAAGTGGGAATAATACTATGTTACCTAACTATACTTTAGGTTTTGCTAAAGAAAACAGAAAAGAACAGATCTTAAAGCATGTTGGGAAAACGTAAAGCTTTCTTAAATTAAAATCCTGTTCCAGTTTCAAACCTCAGGCTGGAATAAAGATTTTATTAACCTCCAAATGCATTATCTCAAGTGAAGAAATGGTAGACTTCAAAACTTCACAGTGCTTTCAGCTTTAAAGAACAGCAGATTCTTAAGCACATCCTCTGTAATTATGTTTGGAACAACGACAGTAAATAAAAGGTACTGACAAACTAGATAGCCACAGATCTCCTGCTGTGGTTCTGAACTTGTACATGTAAATTTCACTCTGTCTTTGAGTCTGGTATAATCATTTCTGGCATTATACTGGCAGAAAATATCCAGTAATTCAACAAAACCAAGAACTATGAACAAAAATAATAATGAACAGCTCTAGCCTAGCAGGAAGGGGTCTGAAATTTATCAAATTCTAAATTGAAGGTCTCAAGGAGTCACACTGTCTTAGTTATCTAGTGCTGTTATAACAATAACAGCACAAGTGGATGGCTTGAACCAACAGAAATTTATTCTCTCACAGATTAGGAGGCTAGAAATCCAAATTCAGGGTGCCAGCCCTAGGAGACTTTCTCTGGCTCTGGCAGAAGGTCCTTGTCTCCTTTCAACATCTGTGGGCCCAACATTGCTTGGAGATCTCCTTCTGTCTTGGCATCAGTCTTCCCTTGGGTCTAGGAGGTTCTCAACACAGGGACCCTGAGTCCATGGGATGTGCTCTGCTCCTGGCTCTTCCTTTCTGGTGGTAGTCACATCTCTCTACCTCTGCTCATTGATTTATTCTCTTTTATATATTGAAAAAGATAGACTCAAGATACAACCTAATCCTGTATATTGTATCCTGCCTAATTAACATAATTGCCCCTAATTCTGCCTCATTAACATCATACCATCCACCCAATGCCATCAAGTTAATGCCAATTCATAGCGACCCCCACTGAGATTCCAACGCTGTACATCTTTATGGAAGCAGACTGTTTCATCTCTCTTTCATGGAGCAGCTGGTGGATTCAAACCACCAACCTTGTGGGTAGCAGCCAAATGCCTTAACCACTACACTAACAGAGCTCATTCATTGACATCAAGTTGAAACATATTTTGGGAGGACATAATTCAATGCATAACACTCAAAGAATCTAGGTCATATGCTAACTCAGATTTTTTGGTTGGAAATATTTTTTGAGATCATCCTAGATCAGTGAGAATGTGCTGTAACAGATCAGCGATATTGCTATTAACTTGGTAAGTTAAAATTGCAGCTCTCTGGTAGTGTCGACACTTGACTGCTAACCAGAAGGCTGGCGGTTCAAAGCCACCAGCCACTCCTCAGAAGGAAGGTTGGGCAATCTACTTCTGTAGTGATACTGCCTTGGAAACCCAAGGAGGGGTAGTTATGAGTTGGGTCTGACTCAATGGCACGTAACAACAACAGTATGTCCTGTGTAGGAAGTCCCTGTTTTAGCTCAGACTTTCATTTAGTGATAACCACATGAGGAATTGATGACAGACTCTTCAGTGACATGCCTGTGGTAAGCAAGAACTCCATGATGGAGATGTTGCAGCTATCCCAAGGTATAATCATTTTTAAAAAATATTTGAACTAGATTTCCCAACTTACATTCATATTCACCCCAAAGATCCTAGGCTTCTAATTCACTCTTCTTCATCTTTTCTCTGCCTTCAAATGTGGAATTAAATTAAGCAAAGGAATCTTTGGCAGCAGAAAAAATAAATCCTGCAAGACAAGCCAATTTGGTAGCAAGAAAACATTTCTAGAAAATACTGAAACTTCTAGTTCCTCAGTCATTAAAATCTAGGTCAGACAAATAACTGACTAGCAGCTAAGGAGGAAGGAAAAATCCCACGCTGATACCCTCAGGGAGGATGATTTAGGAATGGATGGGTTAATAGGTCTTTCTTCTCACAAGATTCCATCCAACCTGTGAGTTTCTTATTGGGAAATCAATTTTATAATGTTCATTTTGACATCTGAATGCTTCCTCTTCTCCTTTGCCAGACGAAATGATGTTCTTTTCATAAAGACATAACAGAATCAGGAAACAGCTGCATTGAGTTTTTAGGAAGAAATGGCATTGCAATACGTAAGACAATGAAGTATTTCTGACTTTCTTTAAAATTCTTTAACAAGTTGATGAGTCTTTCTTTGCATGCACAGTGATGGGCTTCTTTCCTTCCTTTCGTGTCCTCAAAGCTTGCTAAGTGTCTTTTTTTCTCCTTTGCCTTCAAATGTTTTAAATTATCATGGCTGTCAAGCCACCAACTGAAAATCTGGTCCTATCTTATACTTTCAGCCTCCTCCTTCACCACCACCATCCCTCTTCAGCTCATTCCTTGCACAGGAAACCAAATATAACACTTACTAGAATTTCCAGTTATATTTTTATTTGTGGAATTCTATGTTTAATGTCTGTCCTGTTTGTTTTTCCTATGAGAGGGAAAAGCTTAATGAAGAAAGGTACACGTCTTAGTTTGGCTCAACAAATAGTCAATGAACTGAGCTCAACAGTCCCTCCAAAATTCATGCTCTTTTCTCTCTCTGGGTCTTTGATAGTGTGGTTTCCATTGAACCATAAATTCCATACAAATAGGGATTCTACAGCTTGTCCATTTGTATCTTCTCCCAACCAGGTACTCACAACATTCTCTTATCAGTCTCTCCACCCCTGCTTACACCAACACCAACACCAAATCATCTATAATGGTCAATCTTGCTTCCTTCCTAATGTCTTTTATCCTCTTTCTGAAAAAAAATAAAAGGCCTATGATGGAGAATTGCTCATGATGAGGTGAGGGGACCTTTTTTTTTCTTTTAATTATTTCCTTTTAATATGTTCCTGTAGATTTTAACCCTACTCAATCTTATCTAACCAAATTAATGTTTGGTCATATCCTAATTAAAAAAAAAAATCAATAAAAATCAAAGTATATTACATGTCACTCATTTGCCAGATTCTGTGCTTGTTTAAGGTTTAATACACATGTACACACACTCAAATGTACAAGCACAAAATAAGAAATGGACCCTGTTTAAGAAACAATCATTACATTTTATAGAATAAACAAACAAGAATTAAGCCTTCTATAAAGAAACGAACATTCTAATGTATGAGGGAAAAATGAAAACTAAAGAAATACAATAATGTACCACCAATGTGATATCAGATAAATAGGCAGGGCACAAAGTGCGGTATCTGACAGATGGGCAGGGCATAATCAAAGGAGGGGGATAATTTTATACCAAGGCATCCAGACAAGCTTCACAGAGGGGATGACATTTATAAGAGTTTTTAGGAATGTGTATGCATTTATAGACTCATGAAAAAAGGGGATTTTAGGGTGAAAGAGAAGGATGAACATGGGTAACTTCCAGTACTTCTGCATGGCTGGAGAACAGGACATCAGACTTTGAGAGGTGCAGGATCCATCCAGATTAAAGAAGTGGACTTTAGCCAGCAGTGGAGGGCTACTAGATTTTGTTTTGGGTCAGTGGCTGTCAAGCGTTAAGTTTGCATAAGATTCCCACATCTCAGATAAAAATTCTGATCCAAAATACTCAATTCCATTAGAAGAGGTCTCAAAAACGAAATTCTAAATGCTTCTGGTGAATCTCATGTAAGTATAACGAGGTCCATACTTTTCCTAACTTCACTGCAAATAGAAGATTACAACTGCCACTACTGACCAGAGTGAAAAGGTCAAAAAAAATGAATCTGACCTTTCTCTATGCTCCTATTGTACAACTAGGAGGTATTTTCAAAGTCTGCAATATCGGATCTGAGGCCCACATTTGGAGAGTCTTATAGGACATGAACAAACTTTAGTGCCCAGTCATCCCTCCTGGTTTTCAATTCAGTTTATCATCAACTCGCTTTGGAAAGGGAGAAGGAGGTGACTGATCTATCCACTTGGCCTAGTTTGTTATATTTTTAAGGGGCTCATGGTAAAATGTTTTTGAAAATCTAGCCAACAAAAAAGAGAACTTCTAAAATGAAGAAATTTTTAAATACATACATTAATATATTTGTCTTTATAGCAATGCAGTCATAGGACATACGCTTTAATACTTCTCTACGGACAAAGCAGAGCCCATGAAAGCAAAAGTACAAGGACTTACGAATGTGGCCATGCACCCTGGAATAGGAGGGTAAAAAAGTGCAGAGGATTAAAGCCATTTACATTGGGCACTGACATGTGCCTTATGCTCATACATGTATGTCAGAGTACATGAAAGCAAACATACCAGGAAGGAAAGAGTATGAAAAGAGGAAGGGCTGTGATGTCAGGGAAGAGGCCATTTGGCTTTCTAAAATCCTGTATCAATTGCCGGGCTTTAACAGCCTTTCAGAAAATGCAATCTTTAACGAGGATCAGGCTCCCTCGAGGACCCACAATACTCCTGGCAAACATTTACAGCAGAAGATGCAAGAAAGCAAAAGGCAAAGATGTCTGTGCAACTCTCAAACGGTCCCTCAGTCATAGTGGTGGCTCCACATTGGGATTCCATAAGGGAAACAGAAAAGGCTCATCTGGCATTTCATTTTATCTTAGAGAGAAATCAGATGTCAACAAATGATTAAAAAGCAAAACAAAATGACTATAGATAATGTCAACAAACTTACAAATTGTCCTGCTCTAAACCTGGCTACACAGCACTGATTGGCTGTTTTCTTACCATCGCTCTGATTAACTCACCTTTCTGCCTGAACTTTTAGTTTCAGGAACTATCTGTGTTTTACATAATGAAATGTATTATTTTGATCATCAGTAAGGATGTTTATAAATATTTTTAAAAATTGCTCTATGAATCAAACTTCTCACTTTGGCATTAGAAGGCCTTTAAAACTTGACTACCAGCCAATTTTATAGCATGGTCTCAGCAGTGTCCTAGTCTTTCACTGCAGTCTAGCCAAAGTTGACTACTTGTTACTTGCTGCATTGCTGTATTTCCCACCATCATGCCCTTGTTCAGGGTGTTCCATGTGAATGGAGCCCTACCCTCACCTAGGCCATCTCTCATACTCCTCTTCTTGGAAGCCCTTACTACCCTGCTACCTAGATGAGAGATTTCCCTCTTTCAAAGCCCTTTGGTACTATTCTGTACCTCTCTTATTGGCTCAACTATTTTTATCATTGTGTTTTCCCTATTATTATGCATTCCCTATCTCTATTATCAGACTGAAAATGTCTTACAGGGAACAGACTTTAGCAGAAAGCATTATGTATAATTGGTGCTCAGTAATACCCATTCAGCTCTTCAGGAACAACATAATCTTATCATACCCTCTCACTTATTTTTCCTCATAGCACTTAACATAACTTGAAATGGTTTAACCAGTTCCAGTAGCCATGGACTTGATTCTGACTCACTGTTTTGGTTACCTAGTGCCACTATGACAGGAATATACCACAAATGGGATGGCTTGAACAAACAGGAATTTTTTCTCACAGTTTTTGGAGGCTAGAAGTCCAAGTTCAAAATGCCAGGCTCTAGGGGCTGGGTAAAAGCCCCTCAACCTTGGGCTTCAGCTCTGCCTGCTGCTCCCAGACCCTGAAGCTGGAGGAGGCTTTTCTTCACTCAGGCAGCTGCTGGATGCTAAGGCTGACAAACCCAAGGTCAACAAGCAAAAAGGCACAGTCCTATGATTACCAAAGAACACAGCAGGCCACTAATTCAAGTTCAGGAGAAGTCCCCAGATCGGCAGGGCATGGCAGGCTGCTGAACGACGACTTGGTTACATGCTGGGTTCGAGCATGCCAAAAAGCTAGAAACCTTCCTTTAAGCTGCTTCTTCTACACTGGAAGCAGCCCACATCCCTAAAGCGGCTACTCAGCTGCTCCAGTAGATTCCACCATGGAACTGACTGCCAATCTCACCATGGGGAATAACTACATCCAGCTGCCCAGCCGCTCAACCAGGCCCAGACAGGTTGACACACAACCTTAGCCACCACCATCACGTGACTCCACGTATGTCAAAGGACTCTGTTCCATAGCGTTTTCAGTGGCTGGTTCTCTCCAAGTAGATCCCCAGCCCTTTCTGCCAAGGCACCTCTGGGAGACTCAAACTCCAGCCTTTGGGTTAGCAGCTAAGCATGTTCCCCATCTGTACCATCCAGGGACTGAAACACCCGGCAATTTACTTGTTATTCTGCCCTTTAACTGGGGTTGATTCTGTGGCATAAGCGCCATGAAAACAGGAGCTTGTTTTTTGCTGTACCCCAGTGCCTACCACCATGCCTCGGAGGGAATAAGGTATATAAAGATGGATAAAAGTCTTAGGATCTTCAGAGTACAGCTATTGCCTCTATGTAATCTTTAGTTAAAGGAGTTCTGGTGGCACAGGGGATAAGGTGTATGGCTGCTAACCAGAAAGTCAGTGATTCAAACCTACCAGCC
>NW_006921669.1:1074946-1084995 GCF_000298275.1 Orycteropus afer afer
GAAGTGACACAGTGAGCAAAAAGAAGGGCAAGATTTTTGGAGGCAGTGTTTTGAGAAAACCACAAGATGAGGATGCCAGGAGGTCAGGTTTAATGACTGTAGCAGTGACTTTCTGCTCAGGAATCCTACCTTAAGGACTCTAAAAACAAGGAGAAACAACACAAATTATGAACAAGTTACTGTCTTACTTAATCCAATAAAGATCACACACTTTAGATACTTTTGAAGTCTGTGGATATAAAATCCACAGGTCACAGATTCCCTTGGTGCATATTCACATAGAGAAAAATAGACAGAATTACAAATTATACTGCCTTCTAGACAATGATAACAAGAGGCCACTGATAGTGTGGGAACATGTAAAGTCAGGACCTGGCACAGCAAAGGGATTTTCATTTATAAACTGAGCAAATAACTACTCTCTGTACTGGTGTCAGGGACCATATTGGGTGCAAAATAAACAGATAAAATTCATACAGAATCTCAATCTAGACTCTCATTTAACTGTCTTCTACTTGAGTCATTGGCATTCAGAGCAAGTGACAAGAGAGAGAAGAAAACATGAAACAAAGGCATTGAGGACAAGAGGGGGTGGGTGGAGAGGAGCAGGGGAGAAGCCCCCAAGTGCAAGTGGTGAACTGCTGTGTGAGCCAAGTCTACAGCCCTTAAGAAAGTGCAATGCCTACTGTGAATACGGCTTTGCACCTGTACAATGGGATGAGTTAAGTTCTGAGATGCATTCAGTTTTGCATTTCTATTAATAGGAACTTCCATCTTCTAGAACATATGAAAACTTTCTCCTTTGTGTCTTTTCTTTTTTTTTTTTTAACAAAGCATTGAAGTTTATCTTTAATGTATTATTAAGGTTGGGGCAATGATTAATTAATCAGACTCCTTTTGTAGTGGGAGAAGAGAACTAGGCTCTCGGCTAAATAACACCAGATGCTCCAAGTTAGAGTCTGTCAAGAGGATGACAGTGTCAAATATTATTGTTAATTATGCAGTAAAAATTACACGAGTCTAGAGATGAATCTGGATTTTCAGGAATAGGATTTTTCCAGTGTTTTTCATGATACTGCTAAAATTCCAGTTCTGGCTAAAGTTTTCTGTAAAGAGAGAGCAATCAGTAAACAAATGCAATATGCCTCAGTTTAGGATTTTGGCTTCAAGCCCATTTAATAAGGGATATTAGTGTACAAAATTGAGTTTGTTGCTCCACAAGTACACATGTATATCATAAGAGTTCAAGAAACCTGGCCCATTAAACACATGATCCATATATGTTGTTGTTGTTATCATGTGCCGTTGAGTCATAGCAACTCCTCCTTGGATTTCCGAGGCAGTATCACTACGGAAGTAGATTGCCCCATCTTCCTTCTGAGGAGTGGCTGGTGGGTTTGAACCGCCAGCCTTCTGGTTAGTAGTCAAGTGCCTTAGCCACTATGCTACCAGAGCTCCCTGATCCATATATATATAGTGATCTTTCTGAAGCCTAGATATTGGAGGACTCAGCACAGACACACAGAAACCACATATTTTCTTTTATTCTTTAAGTTATTATATAGAGCTGACATGCTTCCAGAGAATATGGTCACTTTTAAACACTTGACAGAGAAACAAAACAACAACAACAACAAAAGATGTGAGGGATGAATCAATCAAACAAGAACAGGAGCGTGGGCTTCAGCTATGAGGAAAATTCCTGTTGCCCAATCACAAGAGTTTGACTCCTCTGAGAAGAAGAATATAAGACACTGTTGCCTGATTCTGAAGGAAGGCTTTGTTGATGTCCAATTGTTCAATAGAAAACCCAGTGATAAAAGTGTGTCTCCATTGAGGCTTTATTTCTGGAACCTTCGAGTCCTTCTGAAAGTAGACTCAAAATGCCTTGAGTGGAATCTGAATTCTGGATAGAATTTAATATGCTGAGAGTTCATCTTGTCAGCAGTGGATCCAAAACATCTGTGTGTGTCTAAGAAATGGATCAATGGACAGTGCAGTTCATTCTTAGAGAGGAAATATCAGCTGAGCATTTTATTTTTAAAACCAAAAGTACAGCCCAGAACTGAAAGAATATACAATGTAAAACGTTTTGCAGGCTGGAGGGAAAACTCTCTATGGTGCTAAAGAAGAGTGGAGCGAATGCTCCCATTGCTGTAGGCAGGATCCTTCTCTCTACATCTCTGCAACAATCTAGATGAACCTGACATTCATCCATACCTCTTTCCTTTCAGTGGCTCATTCATTAAATCACGTAATATTTTATTGTGTGTCAGGCTCTGTATGAAATAAAGTTCCTCCCTCCCTTCTTTCCTTCCACAAACATTGAGCACTTACTGTGACCAGGCAGTGATACAGAAGTTAGGCATATGAGAGGGAACAAGAAAGGCAAGAACATTGTTTTCAAGGGGTGTATTTTTGAATGAAGGCAGCATGCAAATAAATAGAAAAAAAAATAAGCAAGAAAATCTCCAATTTCGGATAGTCGTGTGATAGAGAGTTCCTGAAGGTAGTGCAATACTGCAGATCTTTCCAAGGAGCCGAAATTTACCAGCCATGAAAATTGGAGAAGGCAGAGGCAACTGTCCAAGTCCCAAGGTGAGAACTACTTTTGCATGTTGAAGGTACAGAAAGCTCAGTGTGCTGTTACCGGAATCCTGGAAAGAACTATCAAGTTGCTCACAGTCAAGTGCAAAGATTCTTAATGTGTCTCTAGTTATCAGACACGTGATGAAAGCTACACTTTCCAGAGAAAAACACCTCGGCATATTCACAGGCACGTACCAGATACTTGGGTTATGATTTTAGGAGTTCATGGATCCACTGAAGTCCATCTATATATTCAGTGGAGATCCATGGACTCTTGGTGCAGTAGAAGATAGAGGATTTTTAAAATCTGATTAGAACAATCTGTTAGGAGTTGCATATTTGTGTCAAGCATTTTCAGATGAATTACCAACTTAATATTTACAAAATGAAAACAAGAATCCTAGAGATACACTGAGTTGCTGAAAAAACACTAATCCATTAATGGACTGGAATTTGAACCCAAGTCTTTTAATGCTGACCCTGTCTTGCTTCTCACCTCTCTCTGGCTCAGAGACTGTAGGAATGTTGCCACAGATTTTTCAGTGGCATAAATCATCTTTGTGCTCCGCCTTACCTTAGTCTTATGGACGATCGATGTTCCATAAAACTGCTTTAAAAAGACGCTCCAAATGGACTTTTATGTTCTAGCCTGAGATTGGCTCCTTTTTTTGTTCATGCTTCAATTGTTGCTTCCAACACCTACAGATTTAGTGTCATCTGCAGGTTTCATTAGCAAGCTGTTTATCCCAGAGCCTCCAGGTCATTAATGGAGCTGTTAAGTAAGCCTAGTTCTGGTCCACCCCTGCAGAGGTCTGCTGGTTACTTAGGACAGGTTCATTTATCATTTCTCAGCAGCCGGGCATCTATGGGCAGCCGCAGACATGGGGGTGGCACCCTTGTCCATATCAAGGATTGTTTTCAGATTTTGAGATTTGACCAGTCACTGCCATCTCAGTTAATCACGCTCCAAGAGGCAGGACTCACTGCCTGAAGCAAGAGTGACCCTATATATTATCAACCTAAACAGGATGATTTTGAAAGTGAAAGGAGCACTAGGAATAATTCCCCAGGATGACAGATGTCAACTGAAACCTTCTAGGACAAACCAGGATGTAGTGTCCCCTTTGTTCTTTCCATCTTCAGGTTCAAATCACATTTACTGAGCACCCCTTAGATGGCAGGCATGTTTATATATGCCCTCTCCTTAAACGAGAATGCAAAGACTGGGGTTAAATCCCAGCCACCATGACCATAGAAACACATTTCTGTAACGCAAACAGAATTGTGGACCCTGAATCTGTTCCTAAACCTCTAGCGCATTTGTTTGTTTCTTCTTCTTACTTGTCCCCATGAATCCATGAATTCTCATTCTGCTACCTGTTAATGTCTATCCTACAATGGGATTTTTTTTTTTTTTTGCCCCACAGAATTTTGTGGATTATATTCTGGTAGAATGGGTCCTTTATAGAAATCAGTGATTAAAAAAAAAAAAAAAAACTAAAATCAAGAGTTGTAGAATATAATCTTCTTTTCCCACTGAATTCTATCGAAAACTCATAGCAAACAAAGAACTCCTCCTTCAGCATCTTCAGTATTTTCATTAAAAGCCAGGCAGCTCACTAGTATTTTAAGAACATGCTCAGTTTACAAGTACAGAGCTGGATTCAACTATTTCCTGGGTGTGGCAAAACCAGGAGGCAATCACACATTTAGCTGGGAGAACATTTTTCTACATGTAAATTAAAAGCCTAAGGCAAAAGCCATTGCTTTTCCCTCACTCTAAGCCACTCAGTCACTCACTCAACCTCTCAAGAAACCCCATTCTGAGCCAAATTCCCCCATTTCAAATATTTCATTTTGATTTCCACCAGCAGACGACTGGTGCATTATCCTCTTCAAATATGTGCCCCGCCTTACATTTTAAAATGCATACTTCCAGGGAAATACATTTTAGACATTTATGATTTATTATATTGAAATAAGAACAGCTTTTAGCAAGCTTTTGACATTACTGGAAGCCTTTAAAATTTTTTTTTATTTCTCAGAAAACAAATGCAGGTCACATTTTTCCAACAGGTAAATGAAGGTGGACAGGCAAAGACTAAGTAGGTATTGCATATGAATATGTAGTTCAAGGTGAACTGCAAAGTGAGCCAAATGTAAAAAGTTATTCCTTATCATTTGTGTATTTCTCTAACATTTTTTTATGGAATTAGAAAACCACTTTTCAGCCCATCACAAAAAGGACTCCAACTTGAAAATAAGGTTGACCTTCAGCTTTGAAAAGTCCCAATATTTGAAACTCACATGTATAGCAATACAAAGTCCTACTCAAGTTCACTGAAAATGCTGCAAAAAATCTGCCTGGGTCAAAAAAAAAAAAAGGCAAATCAAATGATTCAAAATACAACAGTTTTCATTAAGAACAAAAATAAGCAGAAACCCCAGTGTCTTATAAAGACTTAGTTTTACCCTCACTGCTAGGGCTTGCAAGATTTCCTTCAATCACATAACCTCACCTACTGTTGCATATAACTTGACTACATTCTTGAAATGCACACACCTGTTTGGCAAAGAGTATTTCTATACAGAATTCCCATGGTGGCAATTTCCATTTAAATCAGTAATTCTCAATCATTGCCGTACTTGAGAATCCCCCAAGGAAATTTTAAAAAATGTTTCTATCTGGGGCCTGCCCCCAACAGATTCAGATTTCTCTGATCAGGATTGGGACCCTATTATCAAAATTTTTAAAAGCTCCCCAAGTAAATCTAATAGGTAGCATGTGTTGAGGGGCACTGATTTAGAGAATACTTATTTTGAAATGCCTCAAGAGCAAATGGTTGAAGTGTACACTATCGGCCACAGAAAGGGGGATGAGTTGCTGGAAACCTTCATAACAGGTAGATGCAAGAAGAAAAGTGAACAATGACAACTTAAATAATTTTAGGTGTAACACTTTCCCTGTGCCACCTTCACATCCCCACGGTGGTGGGGATGGGACATTCTTGGGTCAGTGGTAGAATTCTCACCTTTCATGAAGATGACCTGGGTTTGATTCCCATCCATGCACCTCACACACAACTACCACTCTACTATCAATGAAGGCCTGTGTGTTGCAATGATGCTGAATAGGTTTCAGTGAAGCTTCAACACTAAGACAAAGTGCCATCTACTTCTAAAAGCCAGCCAATAGAAATCTAATGAAACATAACAGGCTGATTTGCAACCAATCATAGGGATGGGGCAGCACCGGGCAGTGTTTCTTTCGGGTTGTACACAACAACAGCAGGTGGTGGGGATACAGTGATGAGCAAAACCAGCCACAGACCTGAAAATGATATAAACTTGTAACTGTAGTAATTTTTGATAAAGAAAAGTCATGTGGTGCTATGAAAGCATGAATTAGGGATTCTGTTGGAGGAAGTTGAAGTTTCAGCTGAGATCTCAAGCATGAGGAGAAATGAAGGAGAGGGAAGGATTAAAGGCAGAGAGATCAGCATGTACAAATTACCTGCACAACAGAAAAGAGCTGGGACCATGCACTGGGCCAGATGAAGGGAAGTATGGCTGAAACTGAGTGCAGAGAGAGAGAATTTAACTGGGAGGCAAAGGTAACCAGGGAAATGTCACAATCAGAGCCCTGATAAAAGACTAACTTGACAGCTCAGGGCAGAGAGTGAAATGGGTTGGCTAAACACAGAGAACTCAACTCCCTGGGACATTTATTAATCAATAACCAAGCAGCAAATGTAAGGCCTGAGCTATGCTAGCACTGACCAGAGTGGGTCTGCATTGTCAAAATCAGCCTCAAAACTGTGTCCTATCTGACTGAACAAATTATATACCATCTCTCTGCTTTATCTGTAATACACAGTAAATAGTAGACTCTCCTCCTCCTAGAGTTATTGTAAAGATTAACTGAGAGGCTGCTTGCTGAGCCCGTCAACACTACATGCCTAATACATGTTAATTACTCTTATTAAAACTCACAAGAGCCTGCCATGTAGTCAGAGGCACAGACATGAACACAACTACCTTTTATCCAACAGAGAATGTGCTGAGGGCCATGGAGGAGCTGAAATAAAATGTGAACTGTGAAACACAATGAAAGGGGATTAGTTTTCAACCAAGGGGCCAGAGAAGGCTTCTTGGAGAGAGATGTCGTCTGAGTGATGCCATTAAGAATCAACAGCCCTATCTTCCTGTTCTCTTTTGGTTTATTTTGCCTACATCACCAACTCTTTTTCCCTTATTGGTTTGCAGTAAAAAAGCACTAGCATCTCAAATGTTAAGCCAGAATTAAGAAGAAAAGTAGAGATCTGATACAAGGGGAAAAGACATTGATATAAACAAGTGGTTGGTGAGGTCAATTTATACCAGTAGGATTTAAGGAAGCATTCTTATTACATCTACAGTGGTACCCTGTGTTAATTGCAACAACGATAACTCTGATTAGTGTGTTTTATAACATATAACACAAACAATTTTAAAACACACTTTTAAAAGCAAAGCAAAGTCAGTCCTGTATTTTTCCCTTTCACCAGTGGGCAAGGAATATTGCTCTACATACATCCGTGCTATTTCACAGGATGCCCATCAGCAATGGAACTCTTCCACGAACACACAAAGTTGTGTGCTTTCCTTCCACCAGGAGTAGTGTCAGTAGTTTGGTTCAAAGGGAAGGGAGGCCCATCAAAGTGATAAGAGACTGGGGAGATAATAGAGCTGGCCATTTCTAATTAACACCTGGAGTTGCTTTGTAGTTGGCTTCAGAAATAGAGAAGACATCAGGATATGCCAGCCACCGAGGCTCCGCATGGGCCATATCAGGGCAGAAACACTGAGAAATATTCTGTCCAAGGGAGTTGCTCTGGAAGTAAATCCATAAATACCTTTCTCTTCTGAAGGCTGAAGTCACCGGTAAGGGACCACTTTGAGAGATTACCCTTCTTTACACACCCACTTGGACAATCTGAGCTCCGGCCATGGGGAAACAAAGCCATTTAACTTCAGAACCCAGTAGTTTCTTGATGACATTTGGCAGAAAAGAATGTGAGAAGTTGTGGAACTAGCTCCTCGTAGACACTGGTTGTTACAGAGTAAAGATGCCTGGGGGGCTTTAATCACAATAAACATCCCATCAACCATTATAAAAAGTGTGCTCAGCAATGGAAAAGAACCTCATAAAGGAGCCTAGAGGAAGCATGTCCTTGCATGGTTCAGTGAGCTGAGCAGTGGGCCAGGGCTCCAGAGACTTCAACCCGCTACCGCGCCCTGGAAGCACAAGTCGTTCGCCCACACTCTGCTCATTTGCCTCATTGGGAGAGCGTGGGGCGTGACCACCACCCCACCTTGTAGGTGGCACAGAAGAAGAGCTAAGAGCCATCCATCTGCAAGACACTACACTTACTTTTGCCACTGAGCTTTTCTTTCAATTGTTTCTTTCATTTGAATTGTTCTCTATCAATTATTGAGAAAGGGAAAGATGGACCTTGTGTTCCAGTGCCACTGAAACCTTAGTCTGCAAAAGAAAAGGTTTGTGAGCACAGGGAAACTATCTCTAATCATATGATCAGCGTCGACCTGCTGACAGGTAATCAAAGATTTATAGAAAGAAAAGATAATGTTTCACTCCTTCATGCAAATCATTTATAGGTGACAAAGAACATGAGGGGCAGACAAGAGACAAGTTCATGGGACTTGCTGACAGCACGCTAAAATTTACCCTCTGCTCACCCAAATTTCTTCCAGGTAAGAGAGAGGAAACTGAAGTTTTGTCTCTATTTATACCTGAGTTTTATCTTGAACACCTCCTACTCAGTAATGTAAAGGAGGTTTATGTCACCATGTGATAACTGGATAACTGATACCTCCACAAAGAAGATGCTTCAAGATGTCCCTTCCTTCTATCCCTCTTTCACCATGCCATGGGTGGCTTTCTTATCACAAGGTGTTGGGAAATTTTTCTTATATACACACAAGCACACACAAGTCAATAAACAGGTTTCTTTATTTTTTTTTAAATAACATCAATTAAGATAGTGACCTTCCTTTTATATACCTGCCATTTTCAAACATTACAAAGTTCTGCCTTTCGGGAATCATATGCAAAACCATGGGCTCACGTGTCCCAATCTGAACCTTTTCCACTACCGGCTCAATTACACTGAAACTCCTGAACTAGAACAAAGAAATTGTTTCCCATGTTAAACTAGAGTTGGGAATAAAGTTTCTACACATGACTAGTCTGTGCTCTCTCTCTCTCTCCTCTCTCCTCTATGAAAAGTTTGGTTCTAACATTGTCTAATGCAACTGAACTGCAGTACCTTATTTTGCCAGTAGACCTCATCATTTTGCATAGGGCAAAGATAGAGAAAAAGATTAAACTTCAGACAAAACTAGTTTTCAATCTGGGAATTTTAAATTCTATATAGTCAATTCACTTTAAAACTATTCACTTTAATTATACATGAAAATAACAGTACACTGCAATCAGCAGATTACTACGAATTCTTCTATCTGAATCAGAAAATGCAATATGAAACTCTACATCAAAAGGAACTCTACATCAAGGGAGACAGCCACTCAACAGATTATACAAATTGCTCCCTTATTTGTTCTGGAACATTCATTTCCTAAAGGGATCAACCTCAGGGGTCTCTCATAGCCTCAGAGGTCAGGTTCAAGGACAACATTCACTATAGTTTATGAGAAACAAAAGCCATTTATTTGCAGAACAGTTTTTTGTTGTTGATTGTAAAAGAGTAGGAAGAACCTCTTTACAGTACAGCTGCTGAAGGAGTGAGATAGCACACTTCCTAGAGTGGAAAAGACATCCTGTTTCAAGGAGTCTGATGGCGCAGTGGTTAGGTGCTCAGCGGCCCACCAAAAGGTCACTGGTTAGAATCGTAGGAGACAGACGTGGCATTCTACTGCCATAGAGATTACAACCCTACAAACCCTATAGGGCAGTTATACTTTGTCCCACAGGGTCACTGTGTCGGAATTCACTCGACAACAATGGGTTTAGAAAGATATTTCAGAAGTTTTAAAGTAATAGGGACTTTTAATTAATAAATATTCTGGCTAATAGAGGATTTGTATTTAAATGACCAACATGGGTTTTCATTTTTTAAAAACAGAATTCATTAGAATAGTAATAACAATAAAAGTATTTTGACTGCTGTTGTACTATCTCAGGGAGCAAGGGCTCCCAAGTCAAGACCCCTAGGTTCGAATCACAGCTTTGTCACTCATCTGCTGCGTAGTTTGGAGCAAACTGCTTAACATCTCCGTACTTCAGCATCCTTCTTGGTTCATTTGGGATGATAATAACACCTATGTCATACAGTGATGATGGAATATATAACTGTGTCTGGCAGATGGGAACAAAATGATAAATTGTAGCACTCATCAATACTGCAAATATTAAATACTATTACACTAAAGTACTGGTT
>NW_006921669.1:1102443-1113313 GCF_000298275.1 Orycteropus afer afer
TGTCAGGGTCACTCAGTTCGCTGTCAGACCGCAGCTCCGCAGGTCTCCCCCTTCTTGGTATTTTCACGCAAATTCCTCCGCCAGTTGGGGTCCAGTCCAAATCTGCATCCTTTCCCTCAAGGCCCAGGGGTCCAAGACTATCCTCTGTGTCCGTGTTAATTGGTTTCCCCTCTCCTTGTTGAAGAGGGTCTGTGCAATCCTTCTGCCTAGTCCGCCATCTTGCCCCGCCTCTCCATCTTTGCATTCTTAATGAAAGGGACTTAACTCTTCATATTTATCAGTTCATATATTATAAACATCTATGAATACAGATGTACTAAAGCTAAATAGCTGAATAAAATAGAAAATTCTTTCTCATTACTCAATAGTCACAATTAAAAATGGAAACTCACTGGAGTGGTGTACAAATTCATGATAGTAACTCTTTAGTTCCAATGAAACTTGAGTGAATTTTAAAACATTTGAAATGAATGAAAAGTGGGCAAAACAGTAAAGGCATTAGATTTTAAATATTCAGAAGTTCAATACTTGCTAAAACTCATCAAGTTGACAGACCTTAACCTTAACCTTAGTTTTTAGTTATTTACATCACTCTCTCCCAACCCACACCATTACCTAATAGTTTTTGTTCACATACGCATAAAATCCTTTTAGGCAGCCACCTGCAGCTTTAAATTCCTCTTTCTGAATCAGTTCAAGCCATTTCTATTTTAACATTTCAACAATTATCTTGGCTAAGAATAGAAAAGCCTGAATATGGTACCTGCAACTGGGCCCAAGATCTTAGAATCCTAGACTACGAACTGGAAGGGACATTAGACATTTTTCTGCCTTATCTGTCCTACCCCTGTCTCCTCTAGTCTCTGGGATCAACTGACACATTTTTATTTGATTCAGTGATTTGTCTTCAACAGCCTGTTGCTCAAAGCTGTATTTTTCCTACCTAACGGACAGAAATAGTGAGCTGAGGCAGACCCACTCTAGTTCACAGTTACCAGCTGCTCCCAAGGAAACAGTGATTTGGGCAAGAGGTAACAGCCAGTATAATGACTCTTCTCTGAAGCCTTTCCTCCATCCTGCCTCCCCTAAAGCTCCAGCTTAGGTAAATACCCTACCCTGCATTTACCCGTATTTTATATGATGGAATTTCAGTATGTTTACTGAAAACCTATCCAAGCCAGGAGTTTACCTTCTTTCCTACCTTTCTCTCAACAGACCTGAAGTCTTTTCTTCTCCTTATGACAGCAACCTCTTGGTGTTGATGTACTGTGTTATATAATTCTCATACCAAACCATCTTTGTAAGCTCTGCATACAAGATAATATTTTTATCCCCTCAGTGGTCTAAAGAGCTCTAGTGTTGTAGTGGTTAAAGCAATTGGCTGCTAACCAAAAGGTTGGCAGTTTGCATCCCTCAGCCACCCAGTAGGAGAAAGAAGAGATAGTTTGCTTCTGTAAAGATTTACAGCCTTGGAAATCCCATAGGGCAGTTCTACTCTGTTCTTAAGGATCAGTATGAATCAAAATCAATTTGATGGAAGTGGGTTTGGTTTGGTTTTCAATGGTCTGGGTGCAGATTAAAAGTAGTAGTATTTTTATAATGATCTTTTTCCAATGACCTCTATTAACCTCCAAGAAAACTATGAAGGGTTAGTTAGTGTGACTGGAAAAAAAAAAAAAAAAACAACTCACTACCATTCAGCTGATTCTGACTCATAGCGACCCCCTTTGGGTTTCTGTGGTGATAAATCTTTACAGAAGTAGATTGTCCAGTCTTCCTTCTGAGCAGTGACTAGGGGGCTTGAACCACCAGCCTTCTGGTTAGCAGTCAAATGCCTTAGGCACTACACCACCAGACCTCTCTAGAGAGACTAGAAGGAAGTGGAAATTGGTGTTCCTCAGGGTCCCTTCCTAAAGACACTATCCAAATAGTGGCAAAGCTGAGTATAGAACCCCAAAGAAGGCAACAGCACTATCTTTTGCAATCCTAGAATTAACTATAATTTGAATGAACATCCTCTTCTCTTAATCTTCCACAGATCCTAAGAGATTTGTATGCATTCAGCATTTCCAGGTGTATGTTTTGATTCAGCCTTGATAATGAGACAAAAGATATTTAAAAATAAAAGTATCAATGGTTAGCATTTAGTAACTGCTTCAAAGCTTCCAATACTGCACAGAAAATTTTCATGTATAATCTTATTTACATCTTTCTGAAATTCTAAGGATGGGTGCTATTATCTTCCTCATTTTACAGATGCAAAAACTGAGTCTCAAGTTGCCCAGCTCAGTAAGTAACCAGCTAAGGTTCCAGTTCAGACTGTTTGATTCCAGGACCCATAAGACGAACCCCTAGCTCATTCCAATGAAAATAGATTTCTCAACATTGATAAAGGAAGTTCTCCTTCCCTAGGGAGACTAAATCTTTCAAGAGAAGTGGAAATGCTAATGTTCATTAATATTTTTATGACTTTTTTCCTAGTCTTAAAATTTCATCAAATGAATTTAGATGGCTTCTTTTTTTCATTTTGTCTGGAAATGAGAGGGTATTTGCAGCTCTGAGTCCATTCCTGGGGTTCCAACCAACCCAGACACTTTCTGCTGCCATTTAGCTATGAAATAGCTCCTATATTTCATTCTAGAATTGTCTCTGTACTCTGTGTTTCAAGAGTCTCAAATCCCTTCAGGCAGAAAACTACTCTGAGAGCTGCTACCATGTTCATTATCCTTCAATAGCTTTACCAAATAAAAATGTTTTTGAGTGAAATGAGAATGTGTTATGCAAACCGTAAGGAAATCTGGAAGTATTACTTAGTATCTTTAGTCTTCCTTTTCAAAGATAATAGCAATCTGAAGTGAAAAGCCAGCCATCTGCTACAGGGCTCCACAAATGCATCTACTGCGCTAGGTACTGGCAACCCAAGAATGAAATGCAGTGAGCAAGAGCCGTTTAGTTAGGTTCAGTGGGGTGTACCATCCAGGCTGGAATGCCTCAGCTAACAGCTGTGGGCAAGCTCCCTGCACACAGGAGGACTGGTATGGCACTCTAATTCCAGCTGTGTCAATGTGTTATGATGCTGTCTCATATCAACCTGGCTACTGGGGTCCTTGGTAGTGAAGTGAAATACTCAAGACTCTTTAGCACAGACAATGACCACATTGACCTTCAGTTTAAGAAAAGCCCTCCTAAGATCTCTTATAAGGTCACTGCCCTTCCCACAGTGCTGTTTTTGATTGGTACCTTTCTCATCATCATAGGCTTACTTCTGCTGTCAGGCTACATCCGGAGCTCAGGTAGCGTAGTGCCTAAGGCACTTGACCGCTAACCAGGAGGCTGGCAGTTCAAACCCACCAGGCACTCCTTGGAAGGAAGGTTGGGCAATCTACTTCTGTAGTGATACTGCCTAGGAAACCCAAGGCGGGGTCGCTATGAGTCGGGTCCAACTCGGCGTTAGTGAGAGAGAGAGCAGGCTACATCAGCAGAAGGGGATCAGACAGGTTGCTCCTGCCCTGACCATTGGTATTGTGGTGTTTCTCCCAGGATTCTAGCAGCTGGGCACTGCCTACTATGCATCCAAAGACTACCGGGGATACTCCTACGAGTACATTGCAGACTTTGATGACTAGCATCCACCTCATGCCAGAGAAGAGTCAGAGATAACACGGAATGCAGTTTAAGACACTGGGCAGAAACTATACCTAAGGGCTAAAGAAGTCTGTAGTTTGCAGATGTTTAACATGACTATGGCTATGTTCTATGAGTCTTTCCCAAGGATGTTAACTGAGCTTACAAATAACTAATTAGGATATGCTTTATTATTTATCTCCTGGCTGTAGCAAAAACTTCTGACAAGTATTCCCACATGAATTTATATCGTGGAAGAACAGTAATGTTAACTGTATGGGGAATACAAGAAGATATTTTGGAATGGAAAGAATTGCCACCATGCTTTTTAGTTGAACGTTCCTCTTAAACAGTATTCATTGTCAATCATTCTTGTGACAAATGGACAAATATGTCCATTTTATGTGTTAAAAAAAAAAAGAGCCATTTAGTACACTGATTAAGCCTTGACTCCTACATCATAAGACTCAAAAAACATACTTTGCTATATGTGGTATAGTAAATTACTTTGTGTGGCTTTTCTACCCATAAGTCTTTGTAAACTCCAAGGTGGGATTTTCTATGAGCAACTGAGGAGCTCCTGATTGCTGAAGGTGTCCACCTGGAGTATTTCTGTTGTCAGTGGCACAAAACAATGTTCTGGGAGGTGCCCACTCTCTCTCAGGTGCTTAGAGTTCTGATGCTATAATTGGCTAGTTTGACCACCCTGCCAGGCTCAAAAAGGAGGCCTCCTGGAGGCAGAACTCTCTCTGACTGCTGGTTGAGGAAGACGTGCTGCTGAAAGAGACACGGGCTCCTGAGACACGTGTTGCTGGGAAAGAGACGCAAGAGACACGCATTGCTGAGTGAGACAGCGAGGGACCAGCACTGCTGGGAAAGAGACTGTGAGAGACTATTGGCTGAGGGATGGTGGGCTGGGAGAGAGACTGAGCGTTCTTCCTGAACTTGAGTTGTAGCCTGGTGCTTCCCTAATAAACCCCGTAATCTGTGAGTTCTGTGTGGCCACTGCAGCGAATTATCGAACCCAGGAGAGAGGTGGTGGGTGCTTTGGGAAGAACGGTTGGTGAAAGGGCTGGAGGGAGGCAGCATGTTTGGCCTTGCAGTAATAGGCCTTGGGTTACTGATGGTAATCCTGTCTTCCTCTTGTGAGATTAGAGGAGGTCAGAACATGTGGCCTCCTTGCTGTTTTAGTACTATAAAAATGTAATCGTTCCTAATTATTATTTTCTAGGTATTGTTCAAATTTCCCTAGGGAAGAAACACAAAATGAGACTGGGTCCTCTAAAAATTTTAAGGAAGACAAGTGGGGGGAATAAATGGTGTGTTTCTAATGGTGTGTTCCCTAGGAAGGGAATTGATAGATGTAAGATTTGTTGCTTTTAGAATTCAGAAATTCTTTCTGGCTGTACTTGGGGCCCCTGTAATATGATCTCATGTATCTAATTATGGATCAGTGATGACACAGTGGTAGAATTCTCGCCTTCTGTGAGGGAGACCTGGGTTCAATTCCCAGCCAGTACACCTGTGCACAGCTACCACCCATTTGTCAGTAGAGGCTGTGCATTTCTAGGATGCTGAACAGGGTTCACCAGAGCTCCCAGTCTAAGACAAACTAGGAAGAAAGATCTGGCAATCTACTTCCAAAAATCAGCCAGTGAAAACACTATGGATGATACTGGTCCGAATGGTGACAGATCGGACCAGTATCATCCATAGAGTTTTTATTGGCTGATTTTTGGCTGCACGTGGCTGCACTGTGCATGGAGTAGCCATAAGTTGGGGGTCAACTGGAAGGCTACTGCCAACATGAACAACAATACTAAAGGTGGTTAACACAGAGAAGTTCTAACACATACTGAATCAGCCACAGCTCTTTGCTCACTGAGAAACTCCAACAAGTCAGAGGTAAAAATGGGGAATGTGGGTGAGTTATGGTAAAATTATAATGAGTTGACAGAGAAACATGTCTTTATGGGAGTGGGAACTCAAAATCATGCTGGAGATGAGACAGCTCCAAGAATTTCTGCTGTGAGAGTTGGAGGTCACTCCTTCTGGGTTCTGCCTTTCATGAACTTACTGGCACTCTAAATGTGTATAACCCTCTGTTATTGCTATCAACTCAGTCGGTTTCCTGGGATCCAAACCCAAATGCTAGTCTGCTCCACCTTGTGACTCAGGCAACCGGTTGCTGGCCAGCCTCTGGATACCCATTTAAATGGCCACCTCTGATCCTTGTTGTCCAGGAGAAGGTCACATGGCACAGACATGGCCTCCTAGACTTGTCCCGTCAGCAAGGCCTGGGACATGAACAGTTCCTTTGGAAAAGAGGAGGAGTCATTCTAGCACTAAAAACATCTTTAGTATAATTTTTCTAAATGTATAACTATGTTGATAAGATTCATTAAATGCTGTGTGCTTTTCAGGCAGAGCAGGTGTGAAATTCAGTCCTTAAATACAGCCTTTTAGGAGCTGTTAATTTCCTCATTTTACATAACGAGACTTAATTTATCATTAAGAGAGGTATGAACCATAGTGTAAAAACAACTGTAACCATACTGCCTACATTCAAATTCCTAATCTCTCAATTATTATCTTTGTGAAACTGGACAACTCACTCTCCCTCTCTGATGCTCACTCAGTGTCCTCGCCTATAAGATGGGAATAATAACGGTTCCTAACTCACACAGTTGTGAGGATTAACTAAAGCAACATATGTAAAATGCTTAGAAAATACCTGGCACATCAAAAGTCCTATCTTACATGTTAGCTATGATGGTGATAATGTCGGTGATGATGAAGATGAAGATGATGATAATGATTGGTGAGGATTCTATGCTCCTATCCCACAAAGTGGTTAAAACGGATGGGGATAAAAAAGAATGAAAGGAAATCAAACATCCCTATGTCAACATTATCCTTCTAAGGATTTATCTACCTCTCCTTTTACGTCACTGTTCCGTACCTTAGGTAGATCAAAGTATTGAGAAAGGAGGTATCTGGATTGAGTCTTTGGTCCACACAAGTTGCTGCTGAGAGAACCATCTACTCAAGCTTCAGGGCCTCTGTCGAGCTCCCTCATGCACACTGGTTTGCTCTCTCCAGCTTCCATGGCAAACTTCAGCACAGAATTCCTTTGTTAGCCATTTTAAGACACTATCCTCATTCCCTCTCCGAGTTCTTGGCTATCACCACAACAGTATCACCTTGCTATTGGTAACTATAGGAGCTCTGGTGGCGTAGTGCCTTAGGCATTTGACTGCTAACCAGAAGGCTGGCAGTTCAAGCCCATCAGCCACTCCTCAGAAGGAAGGTTGGGCAATCTACTCCCATAGTGATACCGCCTCGGAAACCCAAGGAGGGGTCGCTATCAGTCAGATCCGACTTGAAGTCAGTGAGTTAGGTTTGCTGGTAACTATAATCCTCCTTTCCCTTCTCTTCTATCTCTCTTCCATGCATGACCCTGAAAAGCACTCTTTCCGATCCATTTTGAGGTGCCTGTTACCACAAATCCTGAGCCCACTCTGGGCTTGGGCTTCTGGAAAAGCCTGGAAGATCTGTAAACCACACCTGTTGTCCTTCCTACCAATTTCTTCACTTAAGGCAGTGGATACTGAGTACACTACATGATGGAATTTGGGGTAGCAGTAGAGGGTAACAAGGTGGTGGTGGTGGTTGTGTGCCATTCAGTCTATTCCTATTCAGAGTGACCCATGCGACAAACCAGAACTGCCCATGTGGTTTCCTAGGCTATAATCATTATAGGGGAGCTTTGGTGCTGTAGTGTCTAAGGCATTTGACTGCTAACCAGAAGGCTGGTGGTTCAAACCCTCAGCCACTCCTTGGAAAGAAGACTGGGCAATCTACTTTGGTAGAGACATGGCCTAGAAAACCCACGGAGGGGTCGCTATGAGTCGGAAACAACTCGACGACAGTGAGTTTTGTTTCTGATTTCAATCATTATGAGAGCAGATCACCAGGTCTTTTCTCGCATGGAGCCACTGGTAGGTTTGAACTGCCAACTTTCCAGTAAGTACCCAAGCACTTAAGCATTGTGCTACCAGAATGAAAAATGATGTCTCAAGACCTTATCAAGGCACAACACATGTGCATTACACCAGTTAATCTATTCCAAAACCCTGAGGATCCTGGTACTAAAGTGGTTTGTACTTTTCTGAAGAGTTCATGACTAGTAAGTACTGAAACAAGCATGCCTTCAGACTCAAGTATGGCTGACACTAAAGCTTGAGCATTTTTCTGCCCCTTAGAAAGCTCAACATGATCTCCAGGGAGAAAAGGCATCCTCTAGGATAGTAAGTAATTATATATAAAACCCAGCTGTCGAGAGAGCACTATGGAGAACAATGCTCACAGATTCCCAAGGGTCTCCAGCACACATATTTACTATTTTTTTTTTGTTGTTGTTGTTTTTCCCTCCTGTCTTTCTGGCTTTAGACTGACTTCTCAATCTAAAAAGTGTCTTGACTTCAGTTTGACATCGTAGATATTGCTATTGATTAAGCCCCTTCAGATGAGCTCAGCATTCCCCAGCTCAGGCAGTCCTCAGGTGTGTGCAGGGGGACCTGTGACCTGGGGAAGGGGAGGTGGTCACAACACCTCAAGATAGTCCATGCTGACCCAGTCTGCATTGCTATCATTTTCATGTTTGTGAATTCTATTTCAGATTAAATTTTGAAAACCATGTGCATAACCCTAAAAATCACTTTTGATTAAAATAATCAGCCTATGTTTGAAAAGGACAGAATTCTCTTTTCAAAAAGTTTGGACAAAAAAATCCAAACAATCATACATGCAATGATTCTCCCTTAAATCCAAAAGGACTAATTTTTAAACAACTGCTTTTTTTAATGACATATAACTCACATATCCTAAAATTCATCATTTTAAAGTATTTAATTAAGTGGATTTTTAGCATATTAACAATTTTGCAACCATCATCACTATCTAATTGCAAGATATTTCATTACATCCCCCCAAAAAGTCAATAACCATCAGTGCTGTTCCCCACTGTCTCCACTTCCCAATCCTAGACAACCATAACCTACATTTGCTCTCTATGGATCTGTATATGTATCAATGGAATAATACACGATGCGGCTTTTATTTCTAATTACTATCATTTAACATGTTTTCAAGGTTCATCCATATTGTAGCATGTATCAATATTCCATTCCTTTTTCTGAATAACATTCCATTGTATGGATATGCCGTTTTGTTTTTTTCATGCATCAGTTGATAGATATTTAGGTAGTTTCTACTTTTTTGTCTATTAAGGATAATGATGCTACAAACTTTCATGTATAATTCTTTTGTGTGTGAATATATATTTCAAATTCTCCTGCTTACATACTGAAGAGTGGAATCTGTGGGCCATTAGTAGCTAGCTCTACATTGAACTTCTTAAGAAACTACTCAACTGTTTTCCACAGTGGCTATACTATTTTACATTCTTACTCAACCATTTCTTTCCTCACACTGAGAGTATAAAAGTTAATGAAAAATAACAGCAGAATTACATAATTTAAAGACTCAGGTTCAAGCACTTATCTTCCTTTTAAAGCATCTTTTCCTAGGCCTCCTACTGTGTTCAGATTTGGTGCGTGTAAAATCAGAGTTTCAAGAAAGACAAATAATTTACTCTCATGTCACAGTTATGAAAATGTACCTCTTTTTATGAATTCACTACACTGACTCCCACAAAGCATTAGTAGTACTGAAAAAGTCTACATGACCTGCAATGATTGGGCCACTACAAAATTCTCAAAACAAAAATTATCAGTGTTACTAACTTATTTCATGATTCTATTCTTCAATATTTTGGAAACTCTAATCCTAGATAGATAGATAGGGCATATATACAGAGTTATCTTGTGACTATATAAACTTGCCAATTATTATTTTAAGAAAAAAAAAAAAAAAGTCCCATAAATAAAGTTTAGTATTGACTTGAATCAACTAATTAGGAAGTTTTCATTTGGCATCCACTCAATGCTTACAACTGAATAATGCAGAGATGCAAAACACAAACCCTTGCTTTGGCTGTATTCATTCTGCAGCCAGGCACACTAGAATCACAGCCCATCTGGCTCAGAATCATGTTGCCAAAGGAAGAAGCCTTGGCAGGGAATAGTGGCTAGCCTCTCCGACATCAGTCTCAAGGGCAGGAAACATCCTGTTTTGTTGGTCTTTCTTTTAAGTGGTTGTTTTAATTTACATCAATTCTCCAAATAATTGTTAGGCTTTTTTTTTAAATAAAGCTATATTTCCTTTTAAAATAACCCCAATGAAACATTGCTTCTTGAATTTTTATGGATCAGGGATCCATTGAAAACCTCCTAAGAGAAAAGGCCTCAATTCAGAAAATTATCTATACATTCCACTTTTGCACAAATTGTGAGAAATTATGTGGGCTTCCTGAAATCAACCAATGACCTTCTTCAACGAATGCCTCACAGTGAGTCACGTCACCCCATAACACTTACTATGGATGTGAAAGAGAATGTCCTACAACGGTCAAGTTTCAGATGATAAGTGTGATAATTTATTTCAGTAGCACTGAGGGCAAAATATCCCTGGAAAACCATCCCTCAAGATAAATTCACTTCCTTGGATCTAAGAACAGTATATAGCAAACCACCATCCAATTAGCATTTTGTCAACGGACATCCATTCTGTCCCTACTACAAGACTAGCCCTAAGACGCACATCGATCCAGGTCCCATCAGCAGACAGAAACAACACTGCTTACTTGAACAGAGAAAATTCTAAAGGAAGAATTGTTAACTGGATATGAAGTTGTTAACTAGATAACTGAAAGTATAAAAAGAGGACTTAAAGGTCCCAGGGAGGGAGCAAAGTACAAGGAAGCAGGTACGCTAGGATTGAGGGAACAACAGGAAGAAGCCGGAACTGCTGAGAACGAGAAACTCAGCAGAAGAACCCATGGCGCTGAAACTCAGTCCTCTGAGGACAGAGTGCTACTTGGCTCCTGTGGAGTCTCTGTAAGAACACTGTGAAGCTGCAAGAACCTCTAACTGGATTCAGCTACAGCTACAGGAAAGAACTGCTGCCACCTGCAGGGTGAAGAAATGCTGCTAGGGGATGCTCATGGTCACAGCAGGAAGGTGACCCATGGGAAGGAAAGTTCCTCTCCAATCTTGCATTCTCTTTCTAGCACCCTCTCTTGCGAGACCCTAACATAGAGTCACCAAGTAAAGCAGAAATAAAT
>NW_006921669.1:1113978-1131034 GCF_000298275.1 Orycteropus afer afer
ATACTGCTATAATCCACACCCAATAAGGACACACCACATCTCTCTCTAAAAGGCTCTTCTCCAGTGCAGAGCTCAGTGATATTTGATAACACTGATACAAAGGCCCATTATAGCTCAACACTGTGGGGTTATTACAGTTCAGTGGGCTAGGAAAGCATTGGGACACTCTGTGTACTTGATCCCTGCTGCTCACCTACACAGACCTGTTCACTGTATGCTCTCAATTAGTTTTAATTACACTGAGCTACTGCTTCAATTACATATAGCAAGGGGATTCTATTTTTTTTTTTTTTTTTTTTAATTCTTCCTCTAAGGATACCACTTTAAGCAGAGATACAGATTGGAGAGATGGGATCAGCCAAGGTGAAAAGGGCATGAATAAAAGGATAAAGAAATACAACTAATTTTCTAAAGAGCATTTACCTGATCTTTACAGTTCTTTAAAAATCCATGACCAGTACAATAAATCTATGCAAGAGAAATATCCACAGTAATTCATTCAACACATTTACTCAATAACAGTATTTGTCAAGTGCCTATAATGTGCCAGATAGAGAACAGATATGGCCATTGTCATTAAGAAGTTTACAGTCCAAGTGGGGGTAGACAAAAGAATTCAATAACAGCCACCATTAGTTGAATACTAATACCCACCAGCCTCATATAATACTTCAAGTGCTTCACATGTACTAACTCACCAAACACAACAATCCTTTAAGAGAGGGATTCTTTGTATTCCTGTTTTACACAGAAAGAAACAGAGGCACAAAGAATTTAAGCTATTTTGCTCAAGATGACAAAGTTAATAAATAATGGAACTAGTATTTCATTCCAAGCATTCTGGCTCCAAATCTCCTGCCTGTAGTAGTTGACCACATGATCTCTCCTAATAATGGCAAAAAAAAAAAAATGCTAAATGCCAGACAGCACTATGGACCCTCACAGGCCCGTGAGATTCTTCTAAATTTGGGGGACAAGAGAAGGCTTCATGAAGAAGATATCACTTAATCTGGGCCTGGATGTCATTTATATAAGATGCTTTCTATGATCTACATCAGTAATAGTAACTCACATTTATTGTTTGCTGATTGTTGTTGTCGTTATTGTTGTCAGGTGCAATCAAGTCAGTTCTGACTCATACTGATCTCGTGCACAACAGAATGAAACTCCGCCTCAACTTGCACAATCTTCACGATTGTTACTATCTTTGAGCCAATTGTTGCCACTGAGTCAATCCATCTCATGGAGGGTCTTCCACTTTTTCACTAACCCTCTATTTTGTCAAATATGATATCCTTTTCCAGGGACTGGTCACTCCTAATAATATTTCCAAAGGAAGCAAGACAAAGTCTTGTCATCCTTTGCTTCTAAGGAGCATTCTATTCTGGCTGTACTTTTCCTAAGACATATTTGTTCACTCTTCTGGCAAAAAAAAAAAAAAACACAAAAAACAAACTCACTGCCATGGAGTCGTTCTCGACTCACAGCCACCCTTTCTTGGGTTTCCGAGGCACCGTATCTCTATTGAAGTAGATTGCCCAACCTTCCTTCTGAGGAGTGGCTGGTGGGTATAAACCGTCAGCCTTCTCATTAGCAGTCAAATGCCTCAGGCACTACACCACCATCAACACCACACTTTAAAAGCATCAATTCTTCTTCAGTCTTCCTTACACATTTTCCAGCTTTTGCATGCATATGAGGCAGTTGAAAACTACCATGCAGCTCAGTTGCGAAACTAATTAGATTTTTTTTGAATTTTATATGTTAAAATATAGGAGCTGAATTTCTGACATCACAAACCAGAAATGATGACTCCTCAACTAACTCTAACTTAAGACATTTACTAGCATTATGGTGCAGTTGAGAGCACTCAGAGTCAGGCAGGCTTTGGTGTGAATTGTCTTCCTTGTGTGATCTGATGTGTCTAAACATCTCTGAACCTGTCTCCTCATCTGGAAAATGGGAGTCAATGCCTTCTTCAGAATAAATGTTCTTGGTCAGAACATCTAACCTATGGAAGATTACATCCAACCTCTAACCTATGAAAGGTTAGATCATGAAGATTGTCAGAAATCCCAAACACAAATGCCAAAAGGGTTCTTTCTACAGGTTCCTAGATTTCTCCTTTCATAAATGTCTAAATACACATGCTCCTTTCACTTATCTTTACACACTAATTAGCTACCCACTAGCTGCTGCTCAGAAGGAAGATGAAGCAATCCACTTTAGTAAAGATTTACAGCCTTGGAAACCCAATGGGGGGGGTCACTAGGCATCAGAATTGACTCGATGGCAGTGGGTTTGGTTATGGTTTTACCTATCAGTAAGTTTCTTTTTGTTATATGGAGAGCAACATTTGCATTACTGGAGAGCTTAATAAAACCTCTTCAATCATTCTTCCTATTTTCCACCCATGTATATGCTAGATGTGGTCCCATCTAGAAAGGCCACAGCTGAATTCAATTATCTATTCTTTCCTATCTCTAAAGTTTCCAAATTCTCGCTAAGATGGCCTTAGACAGCTTCACATTCTTTTTATTATTGTCATCGGCCATACAGCTTTGTTTTCTGGTGCCCCTTTTACACAAACAAACAGAGCTTTATTACTTCAAAAAGGGGAAACCCACAGAAGAAAAACTGAGGATGTGGGGAATTGTTAGGCTCCTTAATTAAGGTACTTTCTGTGCAGTACTCATAAACTGAAACTTCAAATACCAAAATCGATGGCTAGGTTTTTGGGACTGTGTTACTGTGTTTAGTAGGACACAAGGTCTATGAGATACTGTTCTGGTTCCCTAGTGCCACTCTGACAGGATATATCACAAATGGGATGGCTTTAACAAACAGGAGTTTATTCTCTTACAGTATGGAGGCTTTAAGTCCAAGTTCAAAGTGCCAGGCTCTAGGAGATGGGTGAAAGTCCCTAAACCTTGGGCTTCATCTCTGCCTCCAGCTCCCGGCCCACTGAAGCTAGAGCAGCTGCTGGCTGCTGAGGCTGCCAAGCCCAAGGTTGACAAGTAAAAAGGCATAGTCCCGATGCTACCAATCTCATGGCAGGCCATTAATTCAAGTCCACTGTAAGTCCCAAGGTCAGCCGAGCACGGCAGGCTACTGAACAACAACACGGCTACACGCAGGGTTCAAGGTGCCATAAGCTAGAGACTACCACCAAGACTTCTCCTTATATACAGGAAGCAGACCACATCCCAAAGGCAGCTAACCAGCTGCTTGTGGTAGATTCCACCATGGAGTTGATTACCAGTCTCATCATGGGGAATACTACATCCAGCTGCCCAGCCACTCAACCAGGCCCAGCCAAGTTGACACACCAACTGAACTACCACAGATGCTCTCTGAAAATCTTTTACCACAATGAAACAGGCTTGGCAATATAGCATTCTTAATAGCTCACAATGCACAGTAGCACATTAAAGTCTTCAAAGTCCTGCAATCAACAAATCTACTTGATAATGCATAAGACAGCATATCTCAAATACATTTGACTATGGGGGTCTTTTGTAACATTTGTGTTAACACTTATTAATATTCTATAGTGCTGGTATTCTTCCTAACCATCTCTTCTAAACCACAAACACAATACTACAAGCACAAATATTAGCTACACCCAAAATACCATGGAATTCTGAGTAAGAATTAATTCATTCAGCCAACAAATATTTACTCATCATTAATAATAGATAATGGCAAACTGTTTATTCCCATACTGTAGCCTAAGCATAATTCATTCACTCTCCTAATTCTTAGAGTCAACACTTACTGAGCATTTGGGTAAGCAACATTTTACTGCCTGTCACTAAATAAAGTTAAATATTTTATTGTGACTCCAATTGAGGTGAACATCATGGTAGGTTGGAGTCTTCCAGGAATTTCTTGGATTTTATTTTTCTTACTGTTTTAGCTGTTACTCTATTCATATCCCTAAAACCATTTCTGACAGTGCTATAGGTATTTGGGACATTGGAATGAATGAAACATTTTCATTAGGGGAACAGTTAGTGTATTTATTCAATACATTTAACTCTTCTTTGAAAAATCTTAGATTGCGATGCTCACATCTGACATACATGCTTTATCTGGTAAGCTTTTTCAAGATGAAAGTATCTTGTTGATTGTAAATGTGCCATTTAAGGTCCATTCAGTGTCTGACTGCATATGCATTCATGGTCCCAAAAGTTGTCTTTTTTTTTTTAAAGGGAAAGAAGCGATCCTTTTATTATTTCCCCTCTAATGGTTTTAAAGACTCCAAACCCAGACTCCTGCAGCAGTGGATCATGGGTGGGACACAGGCAGGTGAAGCAGAGAACATGGTTCTGGGAATGGGTTTTGTTCAGAGGGCATGAGGGCATGCGGGTGGTGTTCACAGGGGCTATAGGACCCGGGTTGCTCCTGCTGCTCAGGAGGGCAGAGAAGCAGGCAGGGCTAGGTGCACCCCACTCTCTCTTCACTTGCTTCCTCTCTCTCTGCTCCTACTGCCAACCTCTCAGCCACCACCACTGGCACCTGTTCCTCTAGCCTTCTCTAGCAGCAGCAATGAGGACAACCAGAAGCAGGCTCCCATAAGACTTTAATATGCTGTTTGCACAACATTCAAATCACAAAACGTTCTATTTCACAGAAGGTATCATGGACATTAAGCGATGCATGACTTTATTTGCATCTGTTACTTCTAATAACTTGGTCTCAGAGGAGTTAGCCTTATTGTTTCATCATTCTTTTTTTCCTTCATATTTTCTGTCTCTGATGACCTACATTTCATGTGTTTCTGTTTCATTTTTCCCCTCTAATGCTCTGGTGGCGTAGTGCCTAAGGCATTTGACAGCTAACTGGAAGGCTGGAGGTTGAAACCCACCAGCCACTCCTCAGAAGGAAGACTGGGCAATCTATTTCCGTAGTGATATCACCTTAGAAACCCAAGGAGGGGCTGCAATGAGTCAAAATCGACTCAATGGCAGTGAGTTTGGTTTGGTTTTTGGTAATGTTTCATTAGTTATTTTTTCCCCATAGTATCTCTGAAATCTGTATGTGGGCTAGCCATTTCCCCAGTTTTTAAAACATTCAAACATTTAAATTTGGTAATCAATTCTCAGAAAAGAATGCTATCTTTACGACCATTTTAAATTCAAATTAGGTAACATATTTAACATTACCTGTTGCATGAATTCTTCACTACGCCTCAAGATGTTTTTAAACAAAGCATGCTATAAAATTATACCATTATTATAAACTGTTAGCGCTTATCTACCACTAGTTATTGTCACATTTATAAATTAGCAGTATAATTTTACTGTGTTATTCTCTGGATGCTTACATAAAAACAAGTGCAGGATGAGCTTAGGAATTTCATATAACATAATTCATTTAATCCTCACAAAATCTGGTATGTAGGTACCATTATTATATTCACTTTACACCTGAGAAAACGAAAACACAGAAGAGCTGAGTAACTGGGCCACAGCCACCCTGCTCAGAAACACAGACCCAGGTGTCAAACTTTGATCGCTCTTAACCATGATGCTTCACAGCCTCTGGAAATGCCAATCACTATGTATATACTATGTGTATTAGGGAGAAAACAAGAGGGATAGATGAAAACATGGTCATTTGGGGACATAGTATATTTAGGAAAGAATTAAGGTGAGAATTTAGGAAATCAGGAATGTTCTTTTCACTAATTTTATAACTCCAAACCAACATTTAATGTCTTGAGAACCTCATGGTTCACATCTGTTAAACAGCCTGCTGTGTCCTAATTACTGACTACCAATATACAGTACGATGTGAGTAAAAAGGGGCCCTGGTGGTGCAATGGTTACCACTTGACTTACTAATCGAAATGGTCAATGGTTTGAACCAACTAGTGGCTCCCCAGGAGGAAAGTCCCAGAGATCTGCTCCTGTAAAAATTACAGCCTAGGAAACCCTATGGGTCATATAAGGTCACTATGAGTTGGAATCAACTTGAAAGTACCACCAACAACCCAACACAACAATTAGGTGAAACAATTAGAACATTTTAGAAGGTCCTCCATATCAATTTCAAAGTTACATAATTACCTGACGTGAAACATCAAATGCTCTCGTAAAATTCTTTGAAACAGTGATTTTATCCCATCAAGTCACCAACAAAGTCTTTCACTATAATGATTTTAACTTTTCTGAGAGGAGGCCACAGGGTTAAATAACTTACAGACAGAAAAGGGGGTTCCAACTTAGGGTAGTGGAAGTGTTTGGGATTAAAAGAAAAATACTTATTCAATTCTACCTAGTTCTAGCTCAGCTTGTAGAGAATTCAAAACAAGATTAGAAATGAGAAGGCAATTTATCACTCAAGGGAAGGGAGCCTGTCTTTGACACTGAATTATGGGATATGGATTTTGCATGTAAACTCTTTCCACATAGCAGTCTTGCCCACATCTCAGACTGAAGTATTCTCTGATGATGAAAATAATTCCAAAACAATGAATGTCTTTAGTCTGGATAGGAGCTTTGGTGGCATAGTGGCTAAAACATTCAGCTGCTAATGAAAAGGTTGGTGGCAATCTGAACTCACCAGCTGCTCCATAGGCAAAAGATGAGGCAGTCTGCTTTTGTAAAGATTTACAGACTTGGAAACCCTATGGGGCAGTTCTACTCTGTCCTATAGGGTCACTATGAATCAGAATCGACTAGATGGTAGTGGGTTTGTTTTGGTTTCAGCCTGGATGCACATCTCCTACTCAGCCCAGTTCCCTAGTACTCCCTCAGCACCAACCTTCTATGCACAAGGTGCTGTGTGCATTTTTCCTCACCATATGTGGAGATCATCTGTTAAGCAATGCTCTGCATCTTGAATTATATAAACTTTTGTAGTTGATCATTCTTCTAGGACAATCAGTGAGTATCATTGACCTAGCTCTCCCCAACATCTCTCTCCTCCAAGCCCCTAAAGCAATTCTATCATATATTTCATAAGTTAGCATTTAACCTTAAAGCTCATTTATTTTGCACTGAGGTTTTATTTGTGTAAAGTATTATCTGTAACTTGCTTTAAATGCATTGAGATGTGCTGCCACACTTTAATTATCCCTAACAAAATACATAAAAGGTACTCAAGAAGTTTATTGATTAAGAATCATGTTGAGATCAGAAGACTCTAAAGTTAATATTCCTCTCACTAAGTATAGAATTTTCACCATTTCAGCCATGCACTATGATTATTTTTTATTTTTTTATTTTTTGCTACATCTTTCCAGTGTAAGACAAAGAGCCAAGGCAGAGACAGGCTCCTAACTGATATGGCAGCCAATTAACTCTCCTAAGGAAATTTTGCCCCCAGTTCTGGAAAATGGATAATAACAGTGTGAAACAAGAGCTTCTCCAGCAACAAACCAGGAAGACACTGTGTGAGACGCTTACTTCATCTGACTAGAATACTTGGTGGGCTGACAACTCAATGGGAATCATCACAGATGTCACACCAGCATCGCCAAAGGGAGAACTCAGAGCTGACATGGGAACCTGGATTTACTGGCCAATAATGAAGGTATCACTTGGATGGACCCCAGCTCCTGCCTTTGGCTGGCTTACAATTTTTCGTCCTGAACTGCTCCCAATCGAAAAGATTAATAAAATAAAGTGTATGATAAAAACAAAGAGAGATTTAGCTCTTAAATTGTAACATAATTACGGCTCATGCAATACAAATAATTCTCACCAGCCTGAAATCCCTCAGAGACCCAAATGAATATATTACAAACATGCTGGTTGTAAAGCCCACGTTTCCCAGCAATAAAGCTGCTGCAATAAACATTTGGGCTCTTTTCCATTTTTAGAATCATTGTGAGCAACCTGTTTCTAATATATTTTATTATCTCCCTCAAAGTCTTCCAACGAATGACAAAGCCCCCAGTGCTTAGTCGGAGTAGATGATATTAAAACATAATGTTGTTTTTCAGTCTGTAGTCTTCCCACTGCCAAATACAAGCTTTCTATTGGGTTCCCCAACACTAAATAGCTCCCTGATATACCTCCTGCAACCTACAAGCAACTACTAAAATGAGATTATTCCCCTTGAACCCAAGTCAAAGGAGATGTTCAATATTGCCTTGAATTCAAAGACAACTTATTTTCTTCGATCAGAAAGATCATGGACTCTTTGCACAACTACCCACAAACCCTTCCCCAAGTTCCTATGTGATCTGGTAGCAACACACTTATTGATAAATTGTCTGCTTGATAATCAAACAGTACAATATTTTATAAAAAGCTTTGCACGCAAAGGGCCTTCAGCAGTTCTGCAATCAAAATATTAAGAAAGGATTGTACTTCCTTTAGAAGCTTTGTAGGCAGGAGCTAAAAGTTACCCCAGTGCTATGCCATTGGTTGTTGATATGGTGTACCATCAAGTCAATTCTGATTCGTAGCAACCCCGTGTGAAACAGGAGAACTGCCGCACAGACTGTTCCTTATGCAAGCAGATCGCTAGTCTTTTTCCTACTGGGTGGGCTTGAACCGCAAACCACCGTGCCAAAAGGGCTCATCATTTAGAAAAGCAAATTTCAACAAGTTCTTCTATTTATTCATCCTTAAAACCTGATTATTAAAACAGTAAAAATAATGTATAATCCTCTAATTAATTTGGAAGGAAGATGGGGCAAGCTACTTCCATAATGATTTTATTGCGTTGGAAACCCAATGGGAGTTGCTATGAGTCAGCATCGACTCGATGGCAGTGGGTTTAAGCACTCTCCTAAAACACTTCTTTTATCCCTCTGGGAATCAACTCAACAACTCGGAGATATCAACTGATCTCAATGGCTTAAAAATATTTCAAATAAAATCCTACAGAAAATTCAAAAGGCACCTTTAGTCCTCAGGTATCAATCCTCACCTGGGACCTACCCTCTCTTCCCCTTTACGTATTTCTTGATCATAACTAAATTCCTCCTTAAGAGGTACTATGTTAAGTGCATTACGTACATATTACTTAAATTGCACAACTATATTAAGAAATATAAACCAAACCCATTGCCACTGAGTTGATTCTGACTTATATTGACCTCCTTTGGGTTTCCAAGGCAGTAAACCTTTATGGAAATAGATTGCCTCCTTCTCCTTCCACAAAGTGGCTGCTATTGTTGTTGTTAATGTGCCATCGAGTCAGCCCCAACCCATAGGTACCCCTCCTTGGGTTTCTGGGGCAGTATCACTATGGAAGTAGATTGCCAAACCTTCCTTCCAAGGAGTGGCTGGTGGGTTTGAACCACCAGCCTTCAGGTTAGCAGTCAAGTGTCTTGAGCACTATGAGTCTGAACCACCAGCCTTCTGGTTATCAGTCAAATGCCACAGGCACTGTGCCACCAGGGCTCCTATTAAGAAGTAAGCACTATTCCACTGTCAACCACTCAGAGGAGGGATTTATGTAGGAGATCCTGGATAGAAAGAGAGAATAAAGTGGAACAAAACTCAAAATCATTTGGGAAAAAAAAGGTGGGGGGGACCACGTTTGCTGGTCCGATAGAGCCTGGTGGAACCCCTGAGACTATGGGTTCTAGCTGTCCTTCAGGTCTGGAATTGAACCCATACCTGTGGCTTCCAGCCAAACAAAAGACAAGCATAGGAGTTGAACATTTACCTGAGGTAGATACACTCCTTGGAGAGAACAATCATGGAAGAAAGAAGGGCTGTGTATGCACAGGGAGACAGCTCAGAGGGCAGAAGTGCATGGAGGGATGGACTCAGGGAAGAGGTAACTATGGGGGAGGAAGTGAAAGGGGAGCTGTTGCATTGTGGTAAATTGTAGTCAATGCCATGAGACAAAGTGTATGTGAACTGCTCTATGGAAAGTGAATTTGCTCTGTCAATTTTCACCCAAATCACAATTAAAAAAAAAAAAAGAAAGCACTATAGGTGTCTCAGTTCTATAGAGGAAGAAACAAATGTTCAGAGAAGCCAGTCCACTTGGTCACAAAGCTAGTAAGTACCACGATTATAACCCCATTTCAGGTCTGTCTGATGCTAGATTTTGCATTCCTAAGCACTAAGCACTCCCCTAAAGGAGCTCTGGTGGCACAGCACCTAAGGCATTTGACTGCTAACAATAAGGCTGTCAGTTCAAATCTACCAGTCACTTCATGGAAGGAAGATGGAGCAATCTACTTCCATAAAGATTTACCACCTTGGAAACCCAATGGGCATCACTATGAGTCAGAATTGACTTGATAGCAGTGGGTTTAAGCACTCTCTTAAACACTTTTTTTTTTTTTTAAATTTTATTGTGATTTGGGTGAAAGTTTACAGAGCAAATTCATTTTCCATATAGCAGTTCTCATACACTTTGTCTCATGACATTGACTGCAATTTTCCACAGTGCAACAGCTCTCTTCCCAGTTCCTTCCCTGTTTCCTTTCCTCCCATGCACTTCTGCCTCCCCACAAGCTGTCTCCCTGTGCATACCCAGCCCTTCTATTCTCCCATGATTGATCTCTCCAAGGAGTATATCTACCTAATGTAAATGTTCAGCTCATATGCCTGTCTTTTATTTGGCTGGAAGCCACAGGAGTGGATTCAATTCCAGACTTGAATTGAAATATAGTTTCAAGGGTTCCACCAGGCACTATCAGACCAGCAAACCTGGTCTCCCTTCTTTTTTTATGATTTTGAGTTTTGTTCCACATTGTTCCCCCACTCTATCCAGATCTCCTACATAGATTCCCCTCCAAGTAGTTGACAGTGGTAGCTGGGCACCATCTAGTTCTTCTGGTCTCATAGTTATATAGGCTGAGGATCACATGGTGTACCAGTCCCTTGGACTAACTGTTTCCATGTGTCTTTGGTTTTCTTCATTCTTCTTCACTCTGGACAAGGAGAGACCCATTGAGGAGAGACCCATCGTTGCATCTACATCACTGCTTGCAAGCTTTTTAGATCCCAGTTGCTACTTGCCAAAGTAGGATGTGGAACAATGTTTTTGTGTAATATGTTACACCAATTGAGGTTGATGTCCCCTGTGACCATGGTCCCAAGCTCAAAGGCCCAACTACTCACTCCCTCTGTGTAAGTGGATGTGGCCAAGAAGTGACTACAACCTTGTCCCTTGTCAGCGCTACTATACACCTAGAAATTTTTATAGAACATACAAATACACTTATAGAGACATTGTCTGCCAACCCTATACATGATCATGGGCACATCCATCCCCCCCACAGACATATCTAATCACTCAGCCTGTCCACTCATCTAGCCATCCGTATATCAATGTTTGCCATTATTGACAACACAGTACTATATGCTAAAACATGTCTTTTATCTTTATTTCTATAGGGGCCCAATCTAATCATAACTTTCCAACTCAGCAGATCAGGCATGAGTTAGAAATCATCTTATGGAAAATATTCTTAAAACATGTCTCAGGTCAGCAAGTCACAGAATGACCCCAAATAAAATGATCTAAGAGGAATTCATCACGCATTTCTTCACTGGGCATTTTCTATAATTTATTGAAAAAGAGAAAAAGTTAACTTGATTATATATTATATATCATGTGTATAGAATATGGAATCTGGGACATACCTACAACCACATAAACCACTGTAACATTAACTCATAACTTGTCATCTGGATATCTGTTCTCAACAATCCCAAACCCAAACCTGCCATCCAATGGTGAAAAACTTAAAGATCTAGCCCCTTCCAGGCTGCCCTTTCTCTTTGCATTCTGTAATTGAGTCCCACCTCGTTCAGAAAAAGTTAGTTTCATGTATCTCTTGCTAACTGCTACCAGTTAGCCTATTTCTAGATACAGCAGCTTCTTAGAGCCAGTATGTGTTTAAATACACAAAAAGACAGGGGTGGGAAGTGGAGAGAAACAGAACGTAAAGGAGAAGAGAAAAAGATGAAGAAGGAAAACACAAATAACATCAACAAACCAAAATACAAGAGTTTCTAACAGAACTCTGACCGTTTCTGTTGACCATCCAGATCATGGACCAGGAAGCCACAGAGAAGCACCCACAAAATAAAACACTGATCTGAGCTACCTGGGCCAGCCGGAAAGTACTTGAAAAAAGTCTCTTGTTGTCATTCAACTTATAACAAACATTGCATGCAAAGTGTTTTGCTTGCATGCCTATGAAGAAAGAAAATTTGTAAAAACAAAAATGTGATAAAAGAGATCCCACAAAATGACACTGGCACTTGCTCATTTGGCATCTTTGAAGCTACAATTCATTTCAAAATGGCCCAATTTGTTGCAGAATTGCACAGTTTTCCTTCATGTTAATTTCAGGGTTTGTTTGTTTTTTAATCACACCTGCTCTTCCAGAAGCTCTCAGAGCAATGACTGTCCTGTTGTCAAAACCCCGTTTCCCAGCTGTCAGAGCAGGGCCCTGTCTGCCCTCACGGGTTCTGCGGAGGGAGGAAATGGCTTCCAGTGTTTGGAACCTCACTTTCCACTACTCTCTAAAACAGCTTATAATCTTTTTTGAAACTTTTAAAACATTTTTAGATTTATCTTTTGATTATTACTTGAAGTATAGACACACTCTGTTCAAAGGTGAGTTTTTCACTCCCCAGGCAAGGGAGCAGCTTTTTATAAATATTGTCATTAGCTGTTGTTGAATCAGCCCCAACTCACAGTGACACCATGCAGAAGAGAATGAAATGCTGCCCACTCTGGTGTAATCCCCGTCATCCGTTCTGGACTGCACTGCTGGGATCCGGAAGTTTTTTTATTGGCTGATTTTTGGAAGTAGATAGGCAGGCCTTTCTTCCTAGTCAATTTAGTCTGCAAGCTCCTCTGAATCTGGTCAGCCTCATGGCAATACCCAAGTCTCCACCTGCAGACAAGTGGAGACTGTAGATGAGCTATACTGGCCAGGAATTGAACCTGGGTCTTCAGCAAGGAAGCAGAGAGCTCCACCACTGAACCACACCGTTTCCTCTTTACAAACAAGGTCCCTGAAGCCCAAGAGCTGGATATCCTGATGTGATGAGGGGCGTATGGAGATCGGGTGCTTGGATATCTGGAAGAGATTAGTATTGTTAAAGGAAAAGGACCAGCAGTAAGGTGGTGGCTGGCTTTCACTTCTGGCACATTCCCACCATCGCTGTGAGGAAATAGGGATTTTAGGGACATAGGTGAACAGGAAAGAATAGTTAGATCTAAAGCAGCATCCCATGAAGTAAAAACACTGGAGAATTGTCAATCATAACCCCACTTGGGAGATTTCAAATTACACTTTTGTTTTGTTTCATTTTTCCATTAAACTTTCCAATGATTTTATTTTCATTGTCATTTTGAATTTTTCTCTAACATTATTACTCTGATTCCATTTCACTAAACAAGCTTTTTAATTAACACCCTTCATGACAAAGACGAAGACTCAAAATATCAGCATATCATGGGTCATGTATTTTTTCTTATCCTTATCCTGACAAGGCTCAGTAGTGCCAAAATCATTTTGCAAATGCAAGTAATCATTCAAACCAGTTACCCCCCTCCCCCTGCCTACTAATTCTAGGAAACTGGCACGTTTTCAGAAGATACCCAACCTTCCCCTAGCCTTAAAAAGCAGTCAAAATTATTCTAAGGTCCTTCTTTGTCACAAGGAACCTCCATCTTTAAAAGAAAGAAATTGGATAGGGTAGGAACATATATGGGTACTCTCCCAGGAAACATCTGTAGGGAGTAGGGTGACTCATGGCCTTCTACGTAAATTCAAACCATAAAGGAGGCTTTTCACTGGACATTAAACTAGGCCTCTCTCCTATGGCCTCTTGCCCGGCTGTTAAGGGTAATATGTTAGAAAAGCAGCTTCCAGGATTGAATAGATAGTCTCCCCCCAAGTTTTAGCTAAGAGAGGTTTCTAAAGGGTATACATCTAAAATTACACAGAATAGTACCTAAGGCTAATATAAATGTTCACTGCAGGAAAATAAAAGTTATAATGAACAAAAACTATACTTGTCTTATTGTCCAAAATAAAATCTTCAGTTAAGCCAGAGTTTGTATAATTCCCACGGATGTTAGTGTGTGTGTGTGTGCGTGTGTGCATGCGTGTGTGCATGGAGAGAAGAGAGGAGAGGGAAAACACATTAGATTTTCTACCATAAAAATAGAGCTTGGAAAATTGACATGCAATTTCATCTATTAATGGTCAATAATTGTAAATAGAGTTGCAAAGCTACCTAAACAAACACACTCTTTACTGTGTATCTGGAAGGTAACTTAGAAGGCTGGTAATGCATTCTTTGATGTTTTTACTTCTTAGCTAACTTCCTGGCCCTGACTGAGACTAAGCAAATGCTACAAAACCACAAATACAAATTATTCAAAAGATACTGTGAGTGTGTCTAAAATAATACAGCTTCCAAATTTATTTGGGACTCTAACCTATTTTATTTCCTAACAAAACAGTACTGGGATCAATAGTTCATGAAATCTTGATTATAGGTTTATTAAGATCCAACTCAATGGCAGTTAGTTTGGTTTGGTTTTGGTTTATAAACACCAGGGTATGCAAATTTTTAAAAGGACAGTTTGTGAAACTGTGTGTTCATCTCCCAATATCCAAACTGGCTCTTGACGCAAGTTTAGAGTGGCATGATGCCTTCAGAGCCTCTTCTATATTAAAGAGACCCCAGGTTTCCCGATACATGAATATTACTGACTCAAGAGGCAAGTCCCTTAGCTTGTTCACATGTAAAGACACAGAGAGAGAAGGACAGGGAGGGACAGGGAGACAGAGAGGTAGATGTCACTCGTGTTCCCTCTTGCCTCTGAGCTTCTCTGTTGTTGTGTGCTGTTAAGTCAATTCCAACTCATAGCGAGCCTATGTGTCAGAGTACAACAGCATCATAGGGTTTTCTAGGCTATCATCTTTATAGGAGGAGGGAACCAGCTCTCTCTTCCACTGGTGGGTTCCAACCAACCTTTCATAGCAGTCAAGCGTTTAACCATGGTGCACCAGGGCCCTTCAAGCTACTCTAAGTCATCATACCTCAAAGAACTCTGAAAACTGCATCACTCAATTTTTAAGAACACCTATCTTGTCCTCAGGTATTCCTATTTAATTAACAACAACGTACAAAACTGGCTAGAGCATCAACATATACGAATATTTGAATTGACTCAACATGAGTCTCCTCCAATAAGGGTGACAACTGATATATACTACATATATATTATACTGTTGTATGTTATGTGCCATGGAGTCGGACCCAACTCGTAGCGACCTCTCCTTGGGTTTCTGAGGTGGTATCACTATGGAAGTAGATTGCTCAACCTTCCTTCCAAGGAGTGGCTGGCTGGTGGGTTTGAACCTCCAGCCTTCTGGTTAGGAGTCAAGTGCCTTAGCCACTATGCTACCAGAGCTCCTTATAAATATTTTACATACACACACACACACAAACAAATACACATATATATATTTATAATGGTTAGTCTTTTGCAGATAAATGTGAAATTTACTTCCAGAATGCAGGAACATGATTAAAGCTAATTTTACAATTTGTCTTTTATGAACAACCCATGCCATGCTTTATTTTACTAAATCCTTAAATAATTTATTAACTACCAAGTAGCATCCTCATTAGAGACTAGAGTAAGAAAGATGTAATGTGACCACAGGGAATGTGGAGAAAAAAAACGCAAGGGTTCTTGTGAAGGGAAGCAGGAAAAGGAAAACAAGCTCTCAGGGCATTTACTCCATTTTCAGCTCTGATAATACAAAAGTTTGGTGACACCCAAACATAAGTCATGAGTTGAAGAAGGACCTTTATAGGTCCTCCTTGGCTGAACACTGTCAAAGCATAAGCAGGCTCCTTTTCAACAGCTCTACAATGGTGTTTTTTTTTCTCAGGAAGAGTTGACAATGAGCGTTTTGTATTTTGTCAAGGCAACTGCATTACAGACGTTAGCACTACATTTTACAGTCACTCACAGAGCAATTGGAATTTGACAATAAAACAAACCAAGGCCTTTTCCCCATTACCAAACAAATTTCTAAGCCATATTGTTCAAAAGAAGAATGTTGCTGAAAAAAGAAGTCCAGAGCCTGGAAGTGACTTAGGGTTTAAAGCACTTCCATGAATGCTGTCAAAATAAGGATGTGCAAAGGTTGTTTTCACCGTGAAGAGAATCCGGACACTGGAGAAGCCTCTGAGGAAACTCATACAAGCACAGGACCTAGAGCGGTCAATGCTTTCCAGAGACAGATAGTCATTTAATAGTTTCACTGTCCACCCAGAATTCCTAATCTGTTGGGTATTAGAGCAAACCCCAGCCACCACCACACAAGAAAGCCCAAGATACGAATATACAGAAGCAAATGATACGACTCTCAAACCTCCAATGTGAATAGTTAATGCACTTAATGACACAGACCAATTCTTTGTTGAAAGTGAGTCTAAAAATGTCTAAAGTCATTAAGAGACTACAATTTTTAACTAAGAAATGTTAATATAAAGCAGAATAAAATGGTGAAGTATCTAAGGATTTTAAGTGGTTTACCTCTCCAAACATTGTATTTATCAAACTATCAAAAACACATCAGGAAAGAAAGACATGCTTAGGAGCCAGGCAGATACAGATTTAACATTTTGACTCTGCCACTTAGAGCTGTGTAACCTTAGGCAAACTAACCAATCTCTTGAGATAGTTATAAAATAAATAATAATAATAAAGAAACAAAAATCAAAGCTATTGAAATAACACTAACATGACAGTCACTGGATAGATTAAATACCTATCAGTACTCTGTCATTCATATTACTTAATTCTACCAAGAAAATATTACTAGATATGCAATAAGCACTTGACTAAGAGTTACAGAAATGCATTTTATTCTTATCTCTCTTTGGCTTCCATTGTTTATTTAATCTGGGCTTGTCCCCTACAAAATGGAAGAAGCTCAATGCATTTAACCTACTACCACATGGCTGGCAGGTCTTTCAAAATATGGAGTCTTATCCAGGGATTTGGAGCTCTGGTGGCGTAGTGCCTAAGGCATTTGACTGCTAATCAGAGGCTAGCGGTTCAAATCCACCAGATGCTCCTC